>NC_081410.1:585757604-585952604 GCF_030272615.1 Cryptomeria japonica | reverse complement strand
ACCTAGGTCAAGGTCACGAATGTACCATTGACATAGAAGAGAGATGGTACAAGAAAAAAAGTTGAAAGTCATATGAACAATGATATTTTGTTTTTATGAGTGTTGGATCAATAAGTATATCAAATCATACTAACTCTGATGATAGGAATGCATTTATAATATCCGCACAAAATAACATGAAATAAGAGGGAACAATGTGAGAGTATCACTTTTGACCTCTAATAATATCATCCTTAGATGATGAAGTTACCTTGAAATTTAATAAAAAATATATTATATAATACACAACTATTTTCAAATTAGGATGAAAAGGATTATGATAGATCTATATCATCATAAGTCTTATTTAATTGGTATGTTGTCACTTCACTTCTAGCTAAAATAACAAGAAGTTATTTTATATAGTTAAATTGGTGAAGGTATTTGAGTTAATTATTAAATTTAATATAAAAAAACATTCAACAAGTTGGAGAATTTATTCGAGTTAATAATCAAATTGCATAACAAGTAGTTCACGTAAGGGATCTCATTTTGGATGTGTGTTTGAACTTAATAAATTGAAAATTTAAATAGACATAATTTGAAATAAGAGTTTTTCATAGAGTTAGCAACAATATGATTGTTAGTAGTTGTGGATTCATGTTGCAAAAGTATCCTTAATCCTCTGAGGAAAGTCCTAACTAATATATCCTTAGGTAAATTTTTAATCTTAGAAAATTTAGTATTCAAAATATAGAAAAGAGTTTAGCTATGTGTACATATCTATATACATATCCTTATCTACCTCTATCTCTTTATCTCTCTCCTTATCCCTTTAATTTATATTACCCTCTATCTATATCCCTCCCTCTCCTCTCCCTCACTCTATGTTGAACGATATCTCCATCTCTCCCTCCATCTTTTCTCTCTCCCTCTCTACCTATCTCTCTCCCCTCAAGCTTCATTCTTTGTCTCATCTACCCTTCTCTCTCCCTCTCTCCCCATATATTCTATGTCCCTTTACCTATATCTCTACCTTTCTCCTCCCCTCACTATCTCCTCATCTCTCCCTATCTATCTATCTATCTATCTATCTATCTATCTATCTATCTATCTATCTATCTATCTATCTATCTAGCCTCCTTTCTCTTTCCATATATCACTATCTTTCTCTCTTTCTCTTTCCATATATAACTACGTTTCTCTCTTTCTCTCTCCATATATCTATATATCTCTCCCTCTCCCTCCCTCTCCCCCTCTCCCTCTCTCTTTTTTCTCCACTTCTCATTGTTTGTCTCTCTCACCTTCTCTCTTTATATCTCCTTATATATATCTCTCTTTATTACTCTACCTCACCATATTCTCTCTATCTCTCCCTATTCCTCTATCTCTATATCCTCCTCTATTTATCTCTCTATCTCCGTATCTCTCTATTTTATATCTCCCTCTAACTCTCTCTATATCTCTATCTATTCACCTCCCTCTACTTCTCTCGCTCTATCTTCCCCTCTCCCTCTATCTCTAGACATTTCCCCCTCTATATCCATCCATCTCTCTTTTTCTCCATCTCTATCCCTCTCCTTCTTCCTAAACCTTTGTATCTATATCACTTTGCCTCTCTATCTCTATCTCTTTATATTTCTTCCATCACTTATCCATTGAGAATTTCATCACTCAAACATAATCATTTGCTAAATGACCTACCAATTGACATCCTGAACTACAAAAATGTATGAAAAAGATAGCCAATTTTTTTTTTTAATTCAATTTTCACACCTCTTCGGTGTACCCATTGCACACCAAGGTGCAATTTCTAGTTGTAAGAATGTTTACAAATTAGGATACTAGAACATAAAGATATGAAAGAAAGATGCAAATTTGTAATTTAAGAACTTCAAAAAAGGAATATCTTGTCATTTGATGCAACAAACATAATTTACAAGTTACATAAGAGAACAAAGATAAGAAGGGCTCTAGACAAAGAAAAGGAAGACATTCAACTCAAAAATATTTAGCCAACCATAAGCAAAGAGTTCAGTTCAACTCAAAAGAAAAAAACAATAAGAGCAATTAAATGCCAAAATCTCTTAACATTCAAGCCAACCATGATTATCAAAGAATTAATAGTAGCATTCATTGTGTTTTAAATGTAAGGCAAATGGGTGTTCACTAGTCCAAACATGCAAACTAGGAATCCAACCCATTCACATCAACATTCATTAAAGAATAATTAATAGGCCCAACTTCAAACCCTTGGGAGAGTTGGGTGCTTTGATTGGTTATTCTCTTTTGTGATTTTTATATGATTGGATATAATAAAATATGAAATGATACAAGAACTAGAGATTTCAACAAGAAACAGTATAAACAAAAAGATACATGTAATTGTAAATCAAGAGAGAAACTCAGATCTGGAAATGGGATAGAACGAGGAACATGTGTTTGCAATTTGGACCTAAAAGTGCTAGACATTGTGGATAGGTTCCACTTTCAAGGGGTGTTGTCATTAGCTTAGGGCGTTGAATCTATATCAGGATGCTATGTAGATCATCCTTCCAAAATTTCAATAGAAAAGTGTTGGACACTTTGAACAATAAAATAGTGTCTTAAGTTTTTCCACCTACTCTGAATCTAAGGTTTGCATTTTCTATCTATTTTTTTTGGATTTACAACTCTTTCTCGTCACATTTGTCACCTACACACAAAAAAGTTAGAAAAAGTGTTGGGTTGTATAAAGGCTTTCCTAAGTCAAACCCTAGTCAAGAATTAACCCCCCGTACAACAATGATGTTTTGATAATTAAAGCAACAAAACTAGGGTGTTGACCCTTAACAACAACTTGCAGGCGGTAAGAAAAAATAAGGGAACAAGTCCCAAACAACAAGATCAGATAGACAAACAACTTCTCTTTTGAGTTTTGTTGATTCTAATTCTTTTAGAATCTCTTTTGTAAAGGGTTTTGGGGTCCCCTTCAAAACTTGTTTTTCCCTTAATAAAAAATAAGATTAGACATGCAGACATAGGATCTTGCAAGACCAAAAACAAAATAGATTCAAATCAAGGAGGAGTAGAAACACTTGAGCCTTAATTGGGGGACGTTTGGGAAAGGAGGGAGGAATTCCCCTTCTGCCTGTGGTGAACCACCATTGAAGCAATACAATAATTAGGATCATCGAGAAAGAGATCATTTGGAAGGGGGTCTGTGGGAATATAACCAGTAGAAAATGATGCTCTACAAAACAGGATGGTTAGGATGTCAAACACAAACAAGCAAGCAAGAAACCAATTGTTAGTGTTAGAAAATCAAAAATCAAACACTATCCTCAGCAAGCATATCAAGAGAGACACTAAAAGAAAAATAGAGCACTTAACAAAGAAAATAAATGCAAAGAAAATAAATGCAACAAGGCATCACCAAATGCCTTCCACCATGCTTGTAGCTTCTCACCCCTTGTTCCTCTCCTCTCCAAGTTCCCAAATGAGTGTAGCTCTCAGTAGCTTTTTGCACTATTTTGGATGTCTTATGGAGATTCAAGATTGTAAAATGGATGATTAAGAGAATGCAAATGTGAACAAGCTAAAACAAGATATTATCTAATTATCTAATGTTAATTTAGCCCAAAATGACAAATATAGACGATTATGCTAAATGCTCTCTAAAATTCACTATAGGCTAAACGCATACAAGTTTTCAGGATCATAGATGCTAAATGCTAGATGCTCGAGGATTTGAAAATGAGAAATGTGAGCTCTATTTATAGGAAAAATGGAGCAATGGATGGTTGAGATTGAGTAATCTCAACAAGGGCCAGGATTGAAGGGTTTATGATCCATGTGAGGGCTTTCAACCCAATCCTAGGATGACAAATGTCAACATGAGAGGGGTTGAGGGGAGAGGGAAGAAGCATTAAATGCTTGACATGACCCGAGGGTTAATTTGGGAGGTAAGGTTAAGGTTGAGTTGAATGAATAAATTCATTATTCAAGGAATAATGCTTTTATCCAATGGATAAACTCTTGTGCAAGAGTTAGTGAGGATAACCATGGTTAAAAGCAATAAATGCTTGAGGAGACTCATGGGTCAAATGGGGGTTGAGTTAGAGGTAAAGTCTCTAACCATGTGGGTGAGTTGAGTTAACCATAAATGGTTATGTAAGAGCCATTAATGGTCATGTAAGAGCCATTAGTGGTTTGGAAGACTTTAGAGGTTAGATTGTTGAACACTCAAAGCATTAAATGCTTTTCAAAGACTTTGGAGTCTTTGAGAAGTGACTTCAAGTTTCTTAGGAATGTGACAATATTTAGAAGATAGATTAGGCTAGTTAGGAAGGGGTTAGAAGAGTCTAGAAGGGGATTTAGGATTGCAAGTGGGTTTGGTGGGTGAGAAAAAATAGGATTTAAATTAAAATAAAACTAATTTATTTCAATTATGGTTGCAACTTGCATTTGTAGGAGAATGCAAGTGGGGGGGGGGGTTTGTTTAGTGATTTAAATAAATGTTTTAATTTATTTATTTAAAAAAAGGAAAGGGGTTAAATTAAATAAATATGATTTATTTAATTGATTGTGAACTTGGTTTAATGAATTAATTTAAATAAATTGAATAATTTATTTAATTAATTAGGAGAATGGATTGAGGATGAATTAATTAAATATTAATTTAATTAACTATTGGCTAGTGGATAAATAATCAAATAAATAGTAAATATTCATTTAACTAAATTGACAGATTTATATGACTACATTTGCCCCTCTTTGAGACACTGCGGTTTATCGCGTCGTTTCAAAGAAAGAAAAATAGGCGTGAAGAAATATGCCCCATAAATTTTAATTTATTGGGTGATATGGCCCCTTGAGAGATGGGCCGATTTTTTTTTTTGAAAAATCGGGCGATCTCTTGAAAAAGAACGAAATTTGGCGGGAAGGTAGAAAAGAATAAATTAGCAATAAAGGTGAAAGAATGGAAGAAATTAGCAATAACGGTGAAAGAATGGAAGAAATTAGAGTTAAAACGAAGAAACATCAAGACAGTGAGTACCCCTAGGTCATGCAAGAGATACTGTGCTAAATGTGGTGTGTGTTCGATTGAGACTGGATAATTGATCAAAATTGGTTGGACAATCTACTACAATCGGTGGAATTGCCCCGATCGAGTCAAAGCGTGATAGTTGATGTCAGTTGGTCGCTTGGACGGGATAAAGTCTGAGTAAGTGAATCAAAGTGACATGATGTGACTTAGATAATTGATGTAATTGCATGATGAAGTCAAGGTATATGAAGCAAAATGTAATGCCCCGCTAGGAACCCTAAAGGAAAACAACACAACAAGGCAACTAAAGGGCGAAATGTTTTTTTTTAAGTTTTCAATAGCATAAACTTACAATGAATTTCCTAATTCAATAAAAAATATTTTCCAGAATTTAATTAAAACAAATTTTCTCCAGAAAAATTTAAATAAAATAATTTCCCCATAACTTATAAAACCCAAATAAATTTAATTAAAATTAGATCTATTACCATAATAACTAAATAATTGCCTAGAGATTACACAAATATTGACATAACATCCATAGCCAAATATCAAAACTAAACCCCAACAAAAAGGGAATATTTTCTCTAGTAAAACCCATTTCTCCCAAATCTTGCAATTTCCATGCACCATAAAAATCTTGGCAAAATTTGCCATATTAACTATTCCCAATCTTCTCAAAATTTTGTTCTATTAACACCCAGGAAATAACTTCTTTCCATAAACTAGAAACTAATTTCAGAAATGGACTTTAGCCAAGAACAAGAAATAATCAGACAGGATTTTAGATTTGACAAACATTTTAACACACACATCATTCAGAAAGAAGAAAGAAATAAAATATTTTCTTTAAAACAAACAATCAAACGAAGCCACCCAACCTAGTATGGCTTTCCTGGAAGAAAATTTATAGAAGAGAACCAATCCTTCAACAAGCTTCCAAATAAATTTATCTTCACCTAAATCCCTGACCTGTTTCCTGTGTCCCCCAAAAATAAAGACTTATTCCCCTTTTAAACTAAAATTCTAGGTTGCATATATTTTTCTGAAAAAAAGCCCTAATATTTAATTTTAGTAATAAAAGAAATTTTATTTTATTTTCTAATTTTCTAACAAAGGATAAGTTAACATGCAATAATTAAAAATTATTTTTCTTTCTTTTCTTTTCTCATGCAAATTAATTAATTTTCTAAATAAAGAAATTAAAGCAATACTTCAATTCTAATTAATTCTTTTATTCATTCATTTATTTAAAATTCTAGGAAACAATAAATGAAATTAATCTAATTTATTTTTTACTAAAATTTAAATAAAAAATATTTCCAATATCATGTAGCTTGCAACTTAATTTAATAATTCCTTTTAATTAACTAAATTTATAATCTCAATGCATAAAATACATAATTCAAAAATACCAACTATGAGATAACTCCATAAATTTAATTAATTAATTAAATACACTAAAACACACAAACTGAACAAACCTCAAGCAAATACTCATAAAAAGATCAAACGACAAAATACAAAAGCCGAACAAACTGACAGGATGACCAACTGACGACACTCACACGAGTGTAACTGAGTAAAATAGGGTCAACTACTACCTCCTCCACTTCCATCGGAAAATATAAGGCACACTCAAACCTGTGAAGCTAGGTGGAGACGATATCCTGTACCTACCCGGTACTTGTACCTGCAATATCCTGCATCGCCGAACCACACATGCATATATACAATAAAGAAAACATGGCATGCACACCGATGAAGGAGAATCACGATGTTTCCTGTCTCACCGAAATGAGTGAAGGAAAATCATCCCCTTGCATCCAATACACTCGCAGACACACAACATATAATTACACATTGCATAGATAAAGTAAAATGTCAGTACATAGGAATAATCCATAAAATGCCATAAATCACAAGTACTGAAATATTGCAAATAAATTATGCATCTCATATCCAGATAAAGAATGAAATAATGTCATATAAGTCTGAATAACACATCATGGTAATGTATCCACTGAAAGTAAACAATAATAAAATATGAGTCTAATGAGTTCAAACTAGTAGGGGTACTACATTCTCCCCCCCAAAACTAGGCTTACTCCTGGAAGCCTAAAACAAATAAGAATACATCTCTCTAATTTTCACTGCATCCTCCCAAGTCACTGAGGTTTGGTCATTTGGGTCCCATAGGACCCTTACCTGATCGATGGTGCGACCCCTGAGGATCAAATCCCAATGCTAAAGAATGTGCACGGGCTCCATGGAAAGCTACTCATCGTCGACCTACAAAGAGTTCCAATCAAGAACATGTGTCACATCAGAATGATAAGGTTGAAGAACTGAAACATGAAAGACATCGTGGATGCGGGATAGACTTGGTGGCAAGGCAAGACGGTAAGCAACTGGTCCTATCCTCTCAAGGATCTTAAAAGGCCCAAAAAACCGAGGCGCCAACTTAGAACCCTTTCCCTAACGGATCGCTCTTATGCGGATGCACTCTCAAGAACACATGGTCACCAACAGAAAACTGATGATCTATCCTATGAGCATCTGCATACTTCTTCTGCCTATCCTGTGTAGCTACCAAATGCTCATGAATACGCTCAACCTACTGCTCCATCTCCCGAAGAATATCCAGTCTTATAAGCACCCTGTCCTCTAGCCGATCCCAACTCAAAGGAGTATGGAAAAGAAGACCATACAATGCCTGAAAGGGGGACATACCTATGGAGCTATGATATCCACTGTTATAAGAAAACTCCACTAGATAGATATAGTCCTCCCAGTGCGACTACTGGTCCATAACATACATGCGAAGCATGTCCTCCAAAACTTGATTCACTCGCTCGGTCTGACCATCTGTCTGTTGGTGATAAGTTGAACTGAAGTTCAACTGAGTCCCCAAAGCATGCTTAAGTGAGGTCCACAATGCTGAGGTAAAGAAAGGATCTCTATCAGAGATGATCCACCTCAGAATCCCATGCAATCTCACATCTTCCAAGAAGACTTGTGCCACCATTGCTGCCGTATAGGAAGCTCGAATAGGAACAAAATAAGAAACCTTAGTCAATCTGTCAACTATGACCATGATAGCATCATGACGATGCAAAGAGACAAGCAACCCAATAATGAAATCCATGGAAATGATATCCCATTTCCAATCCGATACCAAATTAGGCTGTAAAAGCCTTGTCAGGTGCTGATGCTCTGCCTTCACCCTGTGACACTCTAAACACTTGGACACAAAATCAGCAATGTTGCGTTTCATACCATCCCAATGATAAATCTGTCTAAGATCTGCGTGCATCTTCTTGACACCTAGATATGCCGAATAAGGTGCATGATGGGCCTCAGTCATGATCAAAATGCGAAGACCCTCCAAAGGAGGTACATAAATCCGTCCATGGTGACGAAGAAGTCCATCTGTGTCAAGGTTATATCCAGAAAATCTACCCTCTAAAGGCCTTCCAAACTCTATCACGACTCTAACATCTTGATACCAAGTATCCTGAGGAAGAACTCCAAGAACCCTCTCTCTCAAGTCTACTCCAAGGGACAATGCTGAAACTTCATGCCGCCTACGTCTCAAAGCATCTGCCACCACGTTTTCTTTCCCCTGAATATAACGAACCTCAAAATCATACTCGCAGAAGAATTCCATCCATCTCTATTGTCGAGCATTCAAGTTTGGTTGCATGAATATATACTGTAGACTGCGGTGATCACTATGTAGCTCAAATCGATGCCCTAACAGGAAATGCCACCATATAACCAAAGTATGAGCTACAACTGCCAACTCTAAATCATGAATTGGATAGTTCAACTTGTGGTTCTTGAGTTTGTGAGACTCATAAGCAACCACACGTCCATCTTGCATAAGCACTGCACCTATACCTTCCAAAGAGGCATCTGTGCATACCATAAAATCTCTAGATGGATCAGGAACTGCCAAATTCGGAGCATTGACAAGGAGTTCCTTCAAGGTCCGAAAATTTGCCTCACACTATTCTGACCAAACAAACTTCTTCCCTATTCTTTGAAGAGAATTATTCGGGTGTCCTATCTGGGAAAAGCCTTCAACAAAGTGATGGTAATATCCGGCCAAATCCATAAAACTCCTAACTTCTGAAACGTTGGTCGGTGCTAGCCAATCAACAATGGCTTGGATCTTTGAAGGATCCACGGATATACCTTCTCCTGAAACCACATGACCAAGATAGTTCACCTCAGACTAGAAGAAGTCACACTTTGCCAAGTTGGCATAAAGTTGATTCTCCCTCAAGCACTGCAATACCTGACGTAAGTGACCTTCATGCTTCTTCATAGTTCTAGAATAAATCAGAATGTCATCCAAGAATACAATGACGAAACGATCAAGGTAAGTGCGAAAAACCCCATTCATGAGGCTCATGAAAATGAAAGGCGCGTTCGTCAACCCAAATGGCACCACTGTGAACTCATAGTGACCATAACGAGTACAAAATGTTGTCTTATGAATGTCTGCATCCTGAATGCACAACTAATGGTATCCAGATTTCAGGTCAATCTTAGAGAATACCTTGGCTCCCTTAACCTGATAAAAAAGGTCATCTATACGAGGCAATGGATATCTATTCTGGATGGTTACCTTATTCAGCTATTAGCAATCAATGCATAACCGAAGAGAACCATCTTTCTTCTTAATGAAGATAACAGGTGCACCCCAAGGGGAAACACTAGGATGAATGAATCCCTTGGCCAACAATTCTTCTATCTGCAACTTCAACTCACTCAACTCCTGAGTAGTCATCTGATATGGAGCTCTCGAAATAGGTTTTGCACCAGGAACCAAATCAATGCGAAAGTCTATGTCTTGCTTCGGAGGCATACCGGGAATATCCAATGGAAACACATAAGCATACTCTCTAAGAATAGGGTGACTATCAAGAGTGATTTCTCGACTCTCTGATTCATCCAAATCCTCAAGAGTAACTGCAAAAAGCTGACACCCTCTACACATGCACCGCTTAAGTTGCATAGCGGAAATCATACGTAGTGATTTCAGTACTTGTGATTTATGGATTATTGGTATGTACTGACATTTTACTTTATCTATGCAATGTGTAATTATATGTTGTGTGTATGCGAGTGTATTGGATGCAAGGGGACGATTTTCCTTCACTCATTTAGGTGAGATAGAGAACATTGTGATTATCCTTCATCGGTGTGCATGCCATATTTTCTATATTGTATATATGCATATGTGGTTCGGCGATGCAGGCTATTGCAGGTACAAGTACCGGGTAGGTACGAGGTATCATCTCCACCTGGCTTCACAGGTCTGAGCATGCCTTATATTTTTTGATGGACGTGGAGGAGGTAGTAGTTGACCCTATTTTACTCAGTTACACTCGTGTGAGTGTCGTCAGTTGGTCGTCCTGTCAGTTTGTTCGGCTTTCGTATTTTATCGTTTGATCTTTTTATGAGTATTTGCTTGAGGTTTATTCAGTTTGTGTGTTTTAGTGTATTTAATTAATTAATTAAATTTATGGAGTTATCTCATTGTTGGTATTTTTGAATTATGTATTTTATGCATTGAGATTATAAATTTAGTTAATTAAAAGGATTTATTAAATAAAGTTGCAAGCTACATGATATTGGAAATATATTTTATTTAAATTTTAGTGAAAAATAAATTAGATTATTTTCATTTATTGTTTCCTAGAATTTTAAATAAATAAAAGAATAAATAAATAAACGAATAAAAGAATTAATTAGAATTGAAGTATTGCTTTAATTTCTTTATTTAGAAAATTAATTAATTTGCATGAGAAAAGAAAAGAAAGAAAAATAATTTTTAATTATTGCACGTTAACTTATCCTCTGTTAGAAAATTAGAAAAGAAAAGAAAATTTCTTTTATTACTAAAATTAAATATTAGGGTTTTTTTTTGGAAAAATATATGCAACCTAGAATTTTAGTTTAAAAGGGGAATAAGTCTTTATTTTTGGGGGACACAGGAAACAAGTTAGGGATTTAGGTGAAGAGAAATTTATTTGGAAGCTTGTTGAAGGATTGATTCTCTTCTACAAATTTTCTTCTAGGAAAGCTATACCAGGTTGGGTGGCTTCATTTGATTGTTTGTTTTAAAGAAAATATTTTATTTATTTCTTCTTTCTGAATGATGTGTGTGTTAAAATGTTTGTCAAATCTAAAATCCTGTCCGATTATTTCTTGTTCTTGGCTAAAGTCCATTCCTGAAATTAGTTTCTAGTTTATGGAAAGAAGTTATTTTCTGGGTGTTAATAGATAAAATTTTGAGAAGATTGAGAATAGTTAATATGGCAAATTTTGCCAAGATTTGGGAGAAATGGGTTTTACCAGAAAAAATATTCCCTTTTTGTTGGGGTTTAGTTTTGATATTTGGCTATGGATGTTCTGTCAATATTTGTGTAATCTTTGGGTAATTATTTAGTTATTATGGTAATAGATTCAATTTTAATTAAATTTATCTGGGTTTTATAAGTTATGGGGAAATTATTTTATTTAAATTTGTCTGGGGAAAAGTTGTTTTAATTAAATTTTGGAAAATAATTTTTATTGAATTAGGAAATTCATTGTAAGTTTATGCTATTGAAAACTTAAAAAAAAAACATTTCACCCTTTAGTTGCCTAGTTGTGTTGTTTTCCTTTAGGGTTCTTGGCAGGGCATTACATTTGGTATCAGAGCCCACGTTTCAACACTGGGTACTATGGGTTTGTAGTGAGCATTTCAGTGGACCATCTTGTTTAGGTCTTAATGTTTGTTTTTCTCTTGTCTTATCCTTGTCGTAGATCTGAACCGTTTCTCTTTTGTAGTGCTAGGTCATGGCTAGGAAAGCTAGGGGAGGTGTCCATGTTTCTGTAGATACCTTTATTCCCAGTTGTGAGTTGGACCTAGGAACCATAGTTACTTCAGTTGACCTTTGAGTCATTCCTTTGGGTTCTTATGGAGTTGTGTTGGGAATGGGATTACCAGAGAAAACATTCCCTCTCGTTTGATTTTTGTCTCGATACTTGGCTATGGTAGTCCTTTTTAATATTTGTGTATCTCTGTGGAATTATTTTGTTACTTTAGAAATAAATTTAATCATTAATTAAATTTATTGTGTTATTAAAAGCTAAGGGAAATTGTTTTATTATATTATTTTGGAGAAATTATGTATTAATTAATTTCCCTTTTAATAAATTTGATTGGAAATAAATTTTGGTTGAAAATAGAATTTACTAGTTTTTAGGTTATTGTATGTTTTAAAAAAAAATTAAATTAATAAAAAAAAAATTATATATATATATATATATATATATAGTATTTTCTGTGGTTTTAATTATGTTATTTGGAAATGAAAGATATTTCAAAATTAAATCTTCTTTTTATTATATATTTTAATGTGATATAATTATATAATATTATATTCATAGAATATATATATTTATGTAATTATATTATATTATTATATAATATTATATTCATAGAATATATATATATTTATGTAATTATATTATATTATTATATATAATTTTTAATTTGTAATTTAATTTATAGATTATTGATATAATCTAATCAGGTTTATTTGTAAATTAATCATGAACATATAATTAGGGGGTTAAATTTATGTGATTTTATTTAACTTTATTGGACAAATGACAACATTGATTTCCTTGTGTTAATATAGTTGTATTTTCTTATTTTCTAGAAAATCTTTAATTGCAAGTATTTTATGCTTTTGGCTGTTTACAGAAAAGATTGCCTGTATTAGGATCTTGTGTAAACGGTATTTGCAGTCAAGCTTAATATTGTTGCAGTTCTGGTTGAGTTGTCATTATGTCATATGTTGTTATATCTCCTTGGTCAGGTGTTGTTGTGTAACCTTGTTGATTTGAGCCATTGTGTGTTTGTTCCAAATGGTCAATCCTAGGTTAGTGATTGATAACTCTAATGATGAATAGTGAGTACCAAATCAATACTGAGAGGGGGGGGGGTGAATTAGTACATGCACAAAAACTTTCCTGAACCGGTTTGATTGTAGACAGTGAACTACTAGCAATTACTAACACCGGTACAAACCAGATTACTACCGGTTATATATAGTGCAACTATAAAAGACATGAACTAGTCAATCTTCTTAGCTTACCATACAACCTACTCCCTCATTTCCACTTTGTCCTTATGCATAAACAGATAATCTATCATTAGAGATACAATGATTTACTAGATCACCATGATTTGCCACTAAATAGGAAATAACAAAACATCTCATGAAAGAGGCATCACACATGACACACATATTTTTCACGTGGAAACCCAACTGGGAAAAACCACGATGCGGATGAATACCCACAAGTTGTTTTTGAACTCTTTAGAAGTTCGCTCTGTTAGGAGCCAAGTCCGGTTAGAGACTATTAGAACAGATTCTGTTAGGAATCGATCCTATTAGGGATCACCTGGATAAGGGATGGTTAGAATACCCAGTTAAGGGTTAAACCCTGTTAGAGGTTACCTTATTAGAGGATTTTCTGAACTCAATGGCTTTGAGTCACCCTGTTAAAGGATTTACAACAAGCTGGTTAAAGCTACCCTGTTAAGGGATTTTCCAACTGTTGAAGTGATCAAAGATCAACAGGTATTACAATGATCTGGTAATAGCACACAATGCCAATGTAGATCCGGTTTAGTTCCTTCCTTCTACACACACACTTTGCAGGTATCAAATCTCTTATTTGGTCTGGTAAGAATCACGTATCTCTACACTTAGATACACACACAATATTTGCCAACAACCTCAGCATGAAACACAACATTGACCTTATAGGAAATAGATAGGTCGGTAGAAAAAAAACTAAACCCTAATCATTTAGGTTGAACACTTTAGGCAGTTCAATCCTGACCATTGAACACTTTGCATTTGAATACAACGATCTTGAACAAATCTCAAGACAATCTCCATCATTCATTCTTCACCGCTTCATCGAGGCGATAACCCATCACACGTTCTCCACCGTTTGTAGAGACTTTGCACATTCCCGAGGTAGATATTATCAATCCCCTTCATGCAAGATCCTTCACGCGCATGAGGCTGACGTGGTAACACGATTTGAACTCTATCATAATGCTAACTCATTGCATAATGTCATCGGTTCAGTCACATAGGCCCAAGACACTCTAACCGGAAACCCCGAGGCTAAGACTGCCAACTGGTAGTCTTACCATATTAAGCCTTAATAGAAAACATTCCATATGCCGGTTCACCTGAACAAGCATACCGCTTCTCATTTTGCACATATACCGGTTCACAACATTATACCAGTTCACTTTGCCAGTTGCTTAACCGATAGTTGCTTAACTGGTTCACTCTTCAACATATTGTCGGTTCACTCTCCAACATATTGACATCAATGACAACATACTTTGCACAAATGCCAACAATCCCCCCCTTTGGCATTGATGACAATATACAAAGATATCTCTCTTTCTGCATCACATCTTCTCCTTAATACTACAAATATCTTCTCTACTTCACATCTTCTCCCCCTTTGACAACAATGCCAAAGTGATGGCACGAGCTTCCTTGTTCCACTATGTTGGTCCCCCTGAGGAGTAGCATCCTTCAACACATCAATCTTGAAAAGATATAGCAAGGTAAGATCTAATTGATGTGGAGCACAAACCTTTAGTTTACCTCTTGAAGGGGTAGCACCCCTAATTCACCTCTCAAATAGGTAAATGTAGCCTTTGGTAGAGGCTTGGTGAATATGTCTGCTAACTGCTCCTCATTGGAAACATGTTCCGATACCACCTCTTTGTTCTGAACCTTTTCCCTCAAGAAACGATACTTGAGTTCAAAGTGCTTGGTTCTAGCATGTAAAACCGAATTCTTGGAAATGTTAATTGCACTTGTATTGTCACAAAATATGCTTACTAGTTTAGATACAGGAACTTTGAAGCCATTCAATACATGCTTCATCCAAATAGTCTGGGTGCAGTTCATAAAAGTTGCAACATATTCCGCTTCTATTGTAGACAGAGAGATACAACTCTACTTTTTACTCATCCATGAGACCAGTCTACCATCGAGAAAGAATGCACCATTGGTTGTGCTCTTTCGATCATCTACATTACCAACCCAATCAACATCTGTGAATGCTTTCAAGTTGAAATCATTATTGTATGGATATCATAACCCATAGTCAATAGTTCCCTTCAAATATCTAAGAATCCGCTTGACTACTACCAAGTGGGATTCTCTTGTGCTTTGCTGAAACCGAGCGGTAATACCCACTGCATGTGCAATGTTTGGTCTGCTATGCACTACATAATGCAACTTACCAATCATTGATCAGTAATCCTTCTCATTTATTAATGCCGAGTCATCCTCTTTTGATAGCTTACAACCGGTCACCATTGGTGTACCAACCGGTTTACTGTCTTCCATGCCAAAGGTCTTCAACACCTCTTTGACATACTTGGACTGAGTAATAAAGATTGCATTTTTCATTTGCTGAATCTGCAGTCCAATGAAGAACTTAATTTCCCCTATGAGTGACATTTGAAACTCCTTTTTCATCTCATCTGCAAAGTCATGACTCATCTTGTCATCTCCACCAAAGATTATGTCATCAATAAATACTTCGCAGATCAGAATCTGATCTCCTTCCGATTTCAAGTAGTTATTACTATCTTCACTTGTTCTTTCAAATCCAATATTCACAAGATGGGAATGCAAGCATTCATACCATGCTCTCGGTGCCTACTTTAGTCCATACAAGGCTTTATGTAGCCTACACACCATGTCACTATCTTCTAATAGCGCAAACCCATTTGGTTGCTCTATATACACCTCCTCTTCAAGTATTCCATTTAGGAATGCAAATTTTACATCCATTTGGTATACCTTGAATCCTTTAAAAGCTGCATATGCAAGATGCATACACACTCCTTCCAATCTTGCTACTGGAGCAAAGGTTTCTCCATAGTCTTCTCCTTCTTCTTGGGCATATCCTTTACACACTAGTCTGGCTTTGTTCCTTACCACTGTGCCATCCTTATTTAGCTTGTTTCTGAAAACCCATTTGGTTCCAATGAAATTTTTATGCTCCGGTCTTGATACCAAAGACCATGTACTATTCTTTTCTATCTGGTCAAGTTCCTCCTCCATTGCCTTGATCCAGTCTTCATCTTTATGTGCCTCTTTGAATGATTTAGGCTCAAATTCAGAGATCATACATGAGCTTTCTTCGACCTTCTTGTAAGAGTTCTTGCATCTTTGTCTCCTATGATCTTCTTTGGATCATGATTGAGTTTGAGATACCTAGGTATGTTCTTAAAAGATTCCTCTTGCTTTTCTTCTTCATCCTCATCTTCATCAACATCAACATCCATCGGTGTAGGAGCACAATTACTGGTACTGGGCTAATTTGCAACCGGTTCCTAGAAGGTTACTCCTGATTCATCTCCTACTTGCTCACTGCCAGTTTCCTCAAGTTTCCCAAAGTTTTCATCAACCCTAACATTGATGCTTTACTCTTGTTGAGGCATTTGAGAGCTTTACTCTTGGTGGAATATCCTAGGAATATTCCCTCATCACATTTAGCATCAAACTTTCTCTGATGTTCACTCCTCTTGATGTAACATTTACTACCAAACACTCTAAAGTAGCTTAGCACTGGTGTCTTACCGGTCCAGTACTCATAAGGAGTCTTATCCTTTCCCTTTTTGATGATTACCCGGTTTATTGTGTAGACTACTGTACTCACCGCTTCTTTCCAAAAGGTGTGAGTGACCTTTCCTTGGATTGACATAGTTATAGCCCCTTCAACCACAATTTGGTTGTTTCTCTCTACTAGGCCATTCTTCTGTGGAGTCCGAGGGGCAGATAGTTGCCTCTTGATGCCATTCTCTTCACAATATTTGTTGAATTCACTGGAAGTGAATTCCCCTCCTTGATCAGTTCTAAGACATTTGATTCTTCTACCACTTTCCTTTTCTACCAGTGCTCTGAAAGCTTTAAACTTTCCAAAGGCTTTAGACTTGTCCTTCAAGAATGTGACCCACATCATTCTTGAGCAATCATCTGTAAGAATCATAAAATACCTATCTCCCTGCACACTCCTAGTTTTCATTGGACCACACAAATCAGTGTGCACAAGATCAAGTAAGTTGTCAGCAATGAAAGATTTACCTTTGAAGGTTGAGGAAGACATTTTCCCTAGTTGACATTCTCTACACAAAGGATTTTCCAGTTTGCTCAGCATCGACAATCCTCTAACTACCTTGATCTTACTAGCCTTTATTATGTTATCAAAGTTTACATGGCAAAGTCTCCTATGCCATATCGAGCTATCATCAAATTTAGCCATAAGACATGTAATTATATTTGCATTTAGCTAAAATAAGTTACCTTTGGTCTGCATACTGGTGGCCATCAATTCACCATTCTTTCCTTTGATTTTGCACACTCCATTTTTGAATTCTAGAGTGAGTCCACTGTCATTCAGCTAGGCAACACTCAATAGATTGTGTCTGAGACCTTCCACACAATACACATCGTTAGCACTGGTCTTTCCATTAAGAGAGATAGACCCTCTTCCTTTGACCATACATGGTGCATCATTACCAAAGCGAACCACACCACCATCATATTCTTCCAAAGATAGAAACTTGCTCCGGTCACCAGTCATATGGTGAGAACAACCATTATCAATAATCCACTCATTGGAATTATTAAAGCAGGAGACAAGAGCCTTCTTGTCTGACACATCTTCCTTTACTGCACCAAACACAATATCTTCATTTTCTTCATCTTCTGATTCCTCATCTGTGACTCCTTCATCAACTGCTACAAAAGAGTTTCTCTGGTTTCCTCCTTTGAATTTCTTGAACCTTTCCGGTTTGTCCTTGTTGTCACCATTAGGATAGTTTACAACAATATGTCCTATCCGGTTACAAGAAAAGCATTTCAAAGGGAGCTTACCTCTATATTTACCAGTTCCCTTAGGAAGTCTCTTGGCAAGAAGAGCTTCAAATTCCATCAGAATCTCCTCATCATCCATTTCTCTACTCTATCTTGGTTCACTGCTAGTGCTTGCTTCTTTTCCTTTTTCTGGATGGTGCAGTGGAAGCTCTAAAAGCTGATTCAGTCTTTTGAACACTGCCATCAAAACTATTTAGCTCATAGGTTATTAATTTTGCAATGATGGAGTCTAGGGATACCTTAGTCTTGTCTATTCACCTCAACTCCTGAATAGTAGCAACCCTTATTGCATAGACTGACAATAAGGACCTTAGGACTTTACTAATAATAGTAGAATCTTCCATTTTTCCTCCTGCACTCTTGATGTCTCCAACAATAGTCTTGATTCTTATTCCATATTGTTGAATTGCCTCACCTTCAACCATCCGCATGTCTTCAAACTTCCCTCTAAGGCTTTCTTCCTTAGCTTGTTTTACATGCTCATCACCACCATAGATATTCTCAAGAGTATCCCATACTTCTTTGCAATTTTCTTTATCCTGGACATCAATAAACTCAATGTCAGATAAACTACTGATTAGGGCTTCCATGACTTTCCCATTCTCCTAAATCTCTCTCTTTTGATCATCGGTGAGAATACCGATAGGGAAAACATAAGAATTCTCAAAATAGCTCCAGTGTTGAGCACCCATGCTTCTGATGTATATCTTCATTCTGTCCTTCCATATTTTAAAGTTATCTCTGTTGAACTTTGGACCTTCCCTCTTCATCATTACAATAGGATATTTCCCTCAAGTGGTTAAGCTTACAACACAGAGGACCTGGAGGACGCTCTGGTAACAATTGAGGACTCTAATGATGAACAGTGAGTACCAAACCGGTACTGAGAGAGGGGGGTGAATCAGTACAGGCACAAAACTTTCCTGAATGGGTTTGATTGTAGACAGTGAACTACTGGCAATCACTAACACCAGTCCAAACTAGATTACTACCGATTATATACAATGCAACTATGAAAGACAAGAACCGGTCAATATTCTTAGCTTACCATACAACCTACTCCCTCATTTCCACTTTATCCTTATGCATAAACAAATAATCTATCATCAGAGATACAATGATTTACTAGATCACCATGATTTTCCACTAAACAAGAAATAACAAAACATCACAGATGACACACATATTTTTCACGTGGAAACCCAACTGGGAAAAACCATGGTGGGGATGAACACCCACAAGTTGTTTTTGAACTCTTTAGAAGTCCGCTCTGTTAGGAGCCAAGTCCAATTAGAGACTGTTACAATAGATTCTGCTAGGAATCGGTCCTATTAGGGATCACCTGGTTAAGGGATGATTAGAATACCCGGTTAAGGGTTAAACCCTGTTAGAGGTTACCTTATTAGAGGATTTTTTGAACTCAATGGCTTTGAGTCACCCTGTTAAAGGATTTACAACAAGCTGGTTAAAGCTACCCCGTTAAGGGATTTTCCAACTATTGAAGTGGTTAAAGATCAATAGGTATTACAATGATCTGGTAATAGCACACAATGCCAATGCAGATCCGATTTAGTTCCTTCCTTCTGCACACACACTTTGCAGGTATCAAATCTCTTATTTGGTCTGATAAGAATCACGTATCTCTACACTTAGATACACACACAATATTTGCCAACAACCTCAGCATGAAACTGTAGCGTCCTAAAATTGCGACACTTGCAATTTCAACTACATTTCGGTCTTCACGATGGCGACACAACACGCAACCTGAATGGAGACCCCAAACCTATTTTCGACACCAAAAACTGCATTTTTCAAGCACCATTGGCCTGAACCTCCTTGCACCCCGCTGTCCCGGAGGTGGGACCAGAGCGCCCAGCGCCCTAGTCCCTAGGACCATGGCGCCCAACGCCCTGGTCCCTGGGTCCTATTTTGGGCCCGGTCTCCTAAGGGGTATCGGGTCTTTTTGTTTGCAATTTGGAAATTATATTTCCTGGTTGGCCTAAGGTCGGGAAAATCAGTCTATCAGCCCTAATTGACAAGTATATAAACTACATTTTTCTCTCTCATTTGGCATGAGATGATGATAAGATGAGATGACGTGGAAACTATACTCAAGCATTCAAGAATTCAAGCAATTGATCATTTCAAGTCTCCATTCAAGGCTAAGTGTTGCATTCAAGACAAGGATTCAACCATTGAAGAGGAGATCACATACAACCATACAACAACATACAACATCTAAACCTTCGCACATAAGGATACAAACATCCTTAGAACAAGGTATTAGTACTTGTTTTACATTACAGTCATTTACATTTACAACACTTGCTCATTTCTTGGTTAATTCCAAAACCGGGGTTTGACCTAAAGGCAAACCCCTAATCCCTAACCCCCCAATCATCTTTGCTTTTTTGTGTGTAGGTTGCAGGTACGCGGCTGAGATTGAAGATCTGGAATCCTTGTGCAGAGACGAACAGATCCCACTTCGTTTCGCGGATTTTTCGGAGGACCGTGGCGCCGGGCGCCATCGTCCTGACAACTTTTGCTCAAATTTGCAGGACAGCGCCGTATCGACATTCTACTGCTAATTCCAGGTCCGCAGCTTCATCCTATAACCCGAACTCAGTTTATAAGCGAATCTTTGTCACTTTCTATGCATTCCTAGCTTATTTTTCTTAACAACATTCTTTACAAAAGAGGGTAGCCTTACTTTCCTAACCCTTGAAATTCATTTAGCATCCAATCTTACATTGTGTGGGATTGGATCTTATGAGTTTCAACCCCTCTTTTGAATGTAAAGTCTCTCCCCTAAGTGAAAAACCATCGAATCCTAGCGAACCTCCCTTCTCTCTCCTCGAAGTTGGAAGAGGGGAGACCAACTAGGGTTCGATCGCGATTTTTCCGCTTTACATTTTGGTGAACCCGACGTGAACATCCTTTCTGATTTTTCATGCTTAGATCTGATTACATTTCCATGTTTGATCTTTCACAAAATTTTAGAAGTGATTGCATAAAAACCCTAAATTTTCTTTTTGAACATTGAACTTGCGAAATGTTTAATTATTAATGTTTGTTTCAGATCTGCTTTTCTATTACAAATTATCAGTTCATATCTGTGCTTTAATTTTGAAAATTAAGTGGTTAAGTGTCAAAACCCTAATTTTTGAAACCCTCTTAATTCAACCTTTGTCCGACAATTTCACTGATCAAAACATCTCCAAATCAGCTGTAACTTTGGATTCCGCAATAAAATCACAATATCTTTCATCCCTGAAAATTTGGAAAAAAGTTGCAAGGACCGTGTTGCAATCTGAGCGCCATCGTCCCCGACATTTTTTCTGAAATTTCGGGAGCGAGATCTTACTGTATTTTCCTGCTAAAATCCAGAATTTTGGCTGATTTTGTCAATTATAACACTTTCAAAATTACGGTCAAAGTTGGTCTTGTGATTGCTTGGTCTAGGGCTCCTAATCATTCAAAAATCATCGAAATTGAAATTTTGTGTCAAAATTGTGTTCTTACTGTCTTAGATCTGAAAATTGTGTTTGCATTGATTCGAAATTTCAGTGCTTTATTCAAATTCTTGCAATTTGTGACTTTTGAAATTAAGTGCTTAATTACAACAACTTTGATTTCCGCTTTCAAAATTGAATTTTGCGTGAAATTGAGTCAATTTTTAAATTTCAAAACTTGCATTGCTTTTGACATTCCCTCTAAAATCATAAAATTCAAAATTTCAATTTCCCTCTCTTTTTCAAAATTCAAATTTTGCATTTTTCGACACTCTTGATAGGGTTCAATTTTGAGATTGCAACTTTAATTTGGCCTATCTACAGATCGTAAAATCCCTCAATTTTTTCAGATTAGCTCTAAAATCATCATATCTTTCATCCCTGCAAATTTCAAAAAAAGTTGCAAGGACCGTGTTGCACTCCGAGCGCCACGGTCCCAAACATTTTTTCCGAAATTTCGGGAGACTGTCGTGATTGCATTTAACACCTTAAATCTGGAAGATTGGCTGGTTTTACTGAAAATTGCTACCTCTAAAATCAAAATCTTTTCTCCCTTTCTAGTGCATGAGTTTTACAACAATAAGCCCTACTTACACTATTCCCGTTAGACGAAGCCATAGAATTAAGTCTCTCCGAGGTTTAATTATCGAGGAGATGGAACCTAATTTGAATAGCCTTTTTAACGAGGACATGGGAAATTCCTCTAATCCTCCTAATGATGAAGAAGCTCTCCATGAGGTTTCTGTAGAACAACTTTCCAAATTGGATAACCAATTTGACGATTTTCACCAATGGATGTCTCATGAGTATCCCGATAGTCAAGCTCTTCCTTTAATTGAGGGTCTAAAACGCATGCTTCAAAGTGATAAGAATGGAATTGATGTTTTGCGTGGTATTTCACACATTGTGAATTCGAATGTGATGCCTATGAAGAGTTGTGCTGAAACTTTAGGTTATACACAACCTCCTACACCAGTTAATCATTCTATTCCTTTGACAACTTCTATTGCTAGCATACCTACCTTTACATCAAACATAATGACTACTTCTATACAAGACATCCCCCCTGTGATCACTAGTCATGGGGGCAATCCCTCTTCTTCAATTAATCCTCTTCCTTCATTTAATCCGACTTCTTCATACATTCCTTCAATGAGTGTTCCTATTACATCTTCACAAATGAACATGATGCAAGGGGGCAACTCATTTAACCATTCTATTCCTCCTTGTAGTGTTCCTCCTATCCAATCATCTCCTATGGTTGACTATCATAGGGTCCGACCACCTTACTCTTTACCTTCTTTCAATAATATAACACCTCCATCTCAATCTAACACACCTAATATGAATTCTTAGACTGAAGCGACCATTAACAATCTTGCACAAACTGTCTCTTCTTTACAGCAACAAATTGCCTCTATGAATCAATCTAAGTTTAGTGTGCCCACATTTGATGTTGCGAGCCCACTTTCTCTTGACATTGTTCGAGCTATTCCCCCTAAACATGTTGAAATCCTGCATTTGGAGCTCTATAATGGTAAAGGAGATCCTCTAACACATGTTAAGACTTTTCAAATAATTTGTACTGATTTTGCTTATGACCCAAGGTTGCTTGCGAAACTATTCACTAGAACATTAAGAGACAAAGCCCTACAATGGTATTGCTCATTGCCTTCTTATTCTATTACTTCTTTCGAACAACTTGCAAATGCTTTCATTCAACAATTTCAAAATAATATAAGTCCTAAAGTTACTTTGATTGATTTAATGCATTGTAAACAAGGTGTTAAAGAAAAAGTGACTGATTTCATTGGTAGATATAAGCATTTGTATGCTCAAATTTCCTTTCCAGTGCCTGACAATGATATTCAAAGAATCTTTATTTCTAATTTGCAAAAAGATATTCGAGACAAACTTCTGTTTTCTGAGTTTACTTCTTTCCAACAGTTGTGTGCCAGTCTTCACAATTATCAACTGACTGTGAGTCAAATGGAACAATCACATCCTATGGCTCCGAGTGATAAGGGTGATAGCAGTCAACAACCATTTGGGAAGATTAAACCGAACAGAGATTCCATCAAATTCAATGAAAACATCATCAACAACAATGTGAATGCAGCATCAGGTGTGCCTCCTATTTCTAAATTTTTCAAGAAAGAAAGAAAGTATACTCCTTTGAATGAATCATTGCATGGTATTATGAATAAGTCATTGGAACAAAATGTGCTTACTCTTCCTCCTATAAGACAAATTGATCCTGCAAAGATTACTTCACCTTATTTTGATCATAAAGCTTTTTGTCATTTTCATCGTCAGCCTGGTCATGATACTGAAAAATGTTTTTCTTTAAAGGGTAAAATTCAAGATTTGATTGATAATAATACTATTTCTGTTTCTGGAGTGAATGATAAAGGCAACACATCTATAGCTCCTCCTAACCAAAATCTTCAGATTTTTACTGATCCATTACCTTCTCATACTTCTCATACCTCTAATGCGATTGAGGCTAATGATTCCTCTCTCTCATCTGATGGTCTTGTGTCTATGACTCCGAATGTGATTAACTTTGTAGAGCGGCAAGAAATCCCTAAAGAACCTTCCATCACATTTGATTCTAGTGAAACCATTAGAGCACCTGATGGTCCTTTATACATAGTTGCAAAAGTCAAGAATACACCTTGCCATGGAGTGCTTATCGATCCTTCGTGCATGGTTAATATTATTACTGAAGAATTTCTTTTTACTTTGCAATTGAATCAAGTAATCTATGACAAAACAGATGTGATTGTGAAATTATTTGATGCATTTTCTTCTCCTGCAATTGTTTCTATTACATTGCCTATTGAGGTCCATAACAAATCCCTTGATGTGAACTTTGCTATTATTCCTTGATCCGAACAATTTCGTGTGAAGCTTGGCTATCCTTGGCTATCGTCCATGAAGGCTATTGCTTCTCCTATTCACAAGTGTTTAAAATTTCCCCATAATGGTGAAGTTGTTACTGTCAATCATAGTCTCTTTAAACCAGCTGAAAGAACCTCTAGTGTTCCTATTGATTACTTTTGGCCTAAACAATTCCAATCCCTTCCTCCGCGAAGTGATCATCTTTTCAAATCTTATCAAAAGTGGAAAACAGATATGATCCTATCTCTAAGTGAACCTAGAACACCTAAACTTGACATTCCTATCATTCTTGAGAAGGAAGTTCTTCCTTTGAAAGATAAAACTAATGTCTTTCCTCAAGAAGATTCCCAACCCGTCCCCATGGATGTGACTATGTCTATGCCGAATAAACCTTCTAAAAGTAGACCTATCCCTCCTCATCATGATGGACTTGGTCTCCTTCCTAAACCAAAAATTTCTCCTTTATATGGAGCAGTTCCTCCTCCTGCCTTTTATAGAGAGAAGAGACCTTCTTCTTCTCCTATTATCCAGCCTAAGAGACCACAACCTAAACACCCAAGTGATAAGGATGAGAACATTCCTCCTCCTCTATCTTCTACACTTCCTACTAAGACTAGATGTAATCGTTCTGCACGCGAACGCCGACGAAAGCGTCGTCTTAGGGCTCAAACAGCCGCTTCTCAAAATTTACAATCTCCAAAAACACCTTCAACAAGCATTATTCCATTTTCTCCTCAGCCGGATATTGAGCCTAAATCTCCTACACATAAGATGCATGATGGTCTTGATCCTGTGCGAGTTAAAGATCCTATTTTTATAAATCTTGATGATGATATAGATGAAAATGTTATTCATGATGAAAATGTTACTCCTCTTGCTTCTGATAGTGAATATGAACTTGTTGATGTTGATAACCATTTATCTAATGAATTTTCTAAAGCACTTATCCTAGCTCCTAGACAAGAACAACGTGGCTTGGAACATGAACATAGCCCTTGTTTGGATCTTGTGATAGCTCCATCTGCTGTGTTGGATGTTCCTCCTCTAGCGTGTTCCCTGCCTTCCTGAAACATTGATCAGCAAGATCGGGGGGTAGATGACGTGCTAGACTAGTTACATTAGCATAGCAGATTCTCTCCCCCTCTCTTTTGTTACTTCTTCTATATGTTATTCTCATTCTTGTATTTGTCGTCCTTAGTGTTGTCTACTTGAGGACGATGCAAAGCATTGAGATCTCTTTGGTCTCTCTCATGTTGACTCAAAAGACAGATGTGTTCCCTTCTTCTAGGTGAACTTCCTTGATTGGGGAATGAAGAACAATTATGCATACATACATATGATATATATACATGAATTATCATACAACATACTGACCCCGAGGAAAGCGAAGTCACCTCGTGCTTTGTGTTTGTGTTTATTATCCTTGGGTTTATCTCACACTTGGGGGCTAAATCTTTGCGATAACGTGCTCCTTTCCTTTCTCATTTCTTATGTGTATCACTACGTTAAAACAATCACCCCCGTTGAGGCGTGTGCGATCGCTTTAACGTAGGGGGGCATACACCCTGTCTATCCTTTCAAGATACTTGAAAATTTCTTGGCAAACTTAGCTTTGCCTTGAAAATTTTTGGTATTTCTCTTGCATGACTCATAGTGAGGGAACCTTACTACTGACAGTCATGGTTCTCCCTCGTAATCTTCCCTTTTACTTTGTCAATCGAAGTCGTAAGATCCTTAGTCCACTGGGGGCTTGGTGTATCTTGCCTCCTTGACGTGGTGAAAGTCTTTCAATGATTGTTTCCTTGTACTTTACTGGAAGTATGAGCATACATACTCTCGCTAAAGTGGGGGCTAAATGTAGCGTCCTAAAATTGCGACACTTGCAATTTCGACTGCATTTCGGTCTTCACGATGGCGACGCAACACGCAACCTGAATGGAGACCCCAAACCTATTTTTGACACCAAAAACTACATTTTTCAAGCACCATTGGCCTGAACCTCCTTGCACCCCGCTGTCCCGGAGGTGGGACCAGAGCGCCCAGCGCCCTGGTCCCTCAGGACCAGGGCGCCCAGCGCCCTGGTCCCCAGGACCATGGTGCCCAGCGCCCTGGTCCCCAGGACCATGGCACCCAGCGCCCTGGTCCCTGGGTCCTATTTTGGGCCCGGTCTCCTAAGGGGTATCGGGTCTTTTTGTTTGCAATTTGGAAATTATATTTCCTGGTCGGCCTAAGGTCGGGAAAATCAGTCTATCAGCCCTAATTGACAAGTATATAAACTACATTTTTCTCTCTCATTTGGCATGAGATGATGATAAGATGAGATGACGTGGAAACTATACTCAAGCATTCAAGCATTCAAGCAATTGATCATTTCAAGTCTCCATTCAAGGCTAAGTGTTGCATTCAAGACAAGGATTCAACCATTGAAGAGGAGATCACATACAACCATACAACAACATACAACATCTAAACCTTCGCACATAAGGATACAAACATCCTTAGAACAAGGTATTAGTACTTGTTTTATATTACAGTCATTTACATTTACAACACTTGCTCATTTCTTGGTTAATTCCAAAACTGGGGTTTGACCTAAAGGCAAACCCCTAATCCCTAACCCCCCAATTGTCTTTGCTTTTTTGTGTGTAGGTTGCAGGTACGCGGCTGAGATTGAAGATCTGGAATCCTTGTGCAGAGACGAACAGATCCCACTTCGTTTCGCGGATTTTTTGGAGGACCGTGGCGCCGGGCGCCATCATCCTGACAACTTTTGCTCAAATTTGTAGGACAGCACTGTATCGACATTCTACTACTAATTCCAGGTCCGCAGCTTCATCCTATAACCCGAACTCAGTTTATAAGCGAATCTTTGTCACTTTCTATGCATTCCTAGCTTATTTTTCTTAACAACATTCTTTACAAAAGAGGGTAGCCTTACTTTCCTAACCCTTGAAATTCATTTAGCATCCAATCTTACATTGTGTGGGATTGGATCTTATGAGTTTCAACCCCTCTTTTGAATGTAAAGTCTCTCCCCTAAGTGAAAAACCATCGAATCCTAGCGAACCTCCCTTCTCTCTCCTCGGAGTTGGAAGAGGGGAGACCAACTAGGGTTCGATCGCAATTTTTCCGCTTTACAGAAACACAACATCGACCTTATAGGAAATAGATAGGTCGATAGCAAAAAAAAAAAACAAAACCCTAATCATTTAGGTTGAGCACTTTAGGCGGTTCAATCTTGACCATTGAACACTTTGCATTTGAATACAACGGTCTTGAACAAATATCAAGACAATCTCCATTTGAATATTCAAAAGATACAATCATATCTCTTTGTGACATAAGGAAATTTCTACCATGCATTTACTAGATAATGAGTACGAGACATGGTTTAATCGGCAAAATCTTAGATAGATAGATTTCCGAAGTTATTGGAACTTTAACAAAATAGCACAAAAAATTACCATCAAAAGCATACTGAAAGAGGTATCATAAAGGCCATAGGCACAATTTGAATAACCTTACTCAAGCAAAACCATAATAGTTTTTAAAGGCTCTAAACTAAAACTTCTACTTAGCCAATTTGATATTTCCTTTTCCAAAAGTTAAGAACCACTACAACAGGGAAAAAACCAGCATAAATAGATCCCCAGGCTCTTGAAAACAACCCCTGAAAGTACGCCAAAAGGGAATAACCTCCATGAACATAAAAACATGTCGTGTCACTCTAGAGATCATACCCAGCAAAATGGCCCCTGGAATTCCACTCCTCACTTGCAACGGTCCACATACTACCACGAACTGAAAAGATTTTGCTAACTGCAGATGGTCTGTTGGAAATAGATAAAAATGCGGGAAACCGCTCGCATACTGTGCCAAAAGGGTGGGCCTCGAAAGAAAAACCAGTCAGCATGCCTTGCCATTTGTAACCATCGTGCTACTTCAAAAACTAAATGCTTGAAATGAATTGAGGGAGCAACACCGGGCCAACAACTGTCCTACGCGCCCTGCGCAGTTGGATAACAGAAAAGGCAAAACTAACTGGGCTCGCAACAAACCTTAGAATGGGAAAATTAATGTGAACATTTCTTGGTGAATAACATGGGAAAATCCACCTGTGAAGTAAGAGAACCCAAAGTTACTGGTTCCGTAGACCAGTTTTCATGCCACAACGGGATGGAGCAGATTGAAGGGTTGTTGCAAAGGCGACCATTCATCTTTAGAGAGCATAACTTGTGCCTCTAAATCTTGAAAATATTGATCCAGGCAAATTACTTCATCAAAGGGAAGAGGTACAAGATCATCCTGGACCTACTTTAGGAGAGCAGAGAGTTGGGCCAGATGGTGCAGAAGACACTCCACCTCATTCACCGAAATAGGAGTCCCCTGTCGTTGCAGGAAAGCTCTATCTTGTTGCAAATACTCAACCTGCTGCACTACTTGTTCAATCCCTAGCACAGTATCATCTATAGGGAGAGGAGAAGGCAAGCCCAAAGAAATGAACTTCTCTAAACGTCGTTTGATATCTGGAACTGAAAATTGCAAAGACACCAGGGTTGCTGAAGCTGCATGATTATCTTGTGCCGGTTGATGAAAGCATTAGTCCTTTTGATCAATTTTCGGCGGTCAGCAATCCCTTTCTCCCTTAGTCCCTCATCTTGGGTGGAATACAACAACTGAATAAGACCTTGGGCTACTGGGAACTTAGGACCAATAACAAGCATATAACTACTAATAAGGGCGTCGACCTCAGCATAGAGGGATTGTGCATCACTAAGAAATCTCAACACCGGCTGCAGGGATGGACAATACTATTTTACCTTTTCCCAATGAGAGACATACAACTCTGTCAGCATGATAGAAAAATCTAGAGCAATCTACTACGGAGGTGGAAGGTTCAACAATCAAGATATTTCATTATCTTTCGCAATCATCTCTTGTTGGAGCCGATTGCATTTACTTTGTTCAATGTCTACTTGGTTTTTCAAAGTAAGGACCTTTGCCTCCGCAGTCCTTATGGCTTGCTGCAGCTGCAATACACGGTCTTGCTCATGTGGTAAGAGAGTCTCCAACTTTGAAATGCACTCACCAGATTGTCCAAGACTAGTCTCTCTCTCTTTCAACTCTACTTCGAAATTCATCTTTTCCTTTGACTATGATACCTGGGCTTCACTCAGTTGACGGGCATAATCTTCTTTGAGAAGGATTTATTCGCACAACTGGATCTAGTCCTGGGTGACATCCCTAGAGGTAACCTTTAACTGTTGTATTTCTTCATCCTTCTCGTGTAATTCCTTCAAAGCCACATTCCTTGTTGCTTCTTGGCCTTTTAGTTGAGAGCTTACGTTGTTGAGAGCTGACTCCAATTTCCCTTTCTCTGAATTAGCTTGAGCTAGCAGACTTTGTAGACGATTGATCTCTGAGCTCCGGGCCTTATCTTCCTTCCTTTGCTGGGAAAGGGACTCACGAAGACTAACATTCTCTACTTGGAGCTTTTCTAGATGACGACTTTTCTTGATAAAGTCTATGGATACTGCTTTTGAATTCTCTTCCATCATTCTGACTTTGTCAGATGTCATGGCACTTTGGAGATTAACATCGATGGCTTGTAGGGCGTAATCATCAGGTCTCATCTAAGATTTTGGTTTTTTAACCTTGGGAAATAGATTTGCAAAGTAGAGGCAATCCATTTGCTCACTGAAATGCGTTTGTAAACGGGGGCGGGCTGGGCGAGCACCTTCATTTTCCTTCCGTTTGATGGACTTTCTCAAGCTAGCGGTTCTATCATAAACGACCTGCTGATGGAAATCATCTGGATGATCAATGGCTTGACCTGCAAAAGCTGCACCAAGAGGGACTGCATAGGGGAAATGCAAAATGGGTCCAGTGAAAGCAGGTTGGAGGAGATGAGCCAGAGCCAATGGGAAAAATAACGAGACAAAAGGGGAACCCCCTAATGGGAAAGGGCTAGAGGACACTGCACCCATAGCCCGGGGAGAGGATTCCTCAAAACCTAGCCTACGCAACACGCGAACTACTTCTAATGTGGGCGATTGAAAGGTTGTGGATATGGAAGCCATGTCCGAGAAAGGGGTAGAAACCTGCATGAACACATCTTGGGGATTGACCGACATACCCGCCGGGGCTAGGGTAAGAGCAGTAGGGACTAAGGTTTGCATTGTGGTCATGAGGATAGTTGAAAGAAAATTTGGAGCTTGAGATGAAGGGAAAAGAGGAGGTACCTGAACTGCAAAAGGATGCGGCTGCTGAAGATCTGAAGATGTTGTTGACAACTTATAGGGTGGATTACCTTCTGCTGTGCCAAGGTATGTTTTCTTCTTTGGAGGGCTCTCAAAGGACTGCTTCTCGGACTGCCTCTTACTAGCCTACGAATGGGGTCTACAAGCTACGCTATCTAAAGGAAGAAAAGATTGTGGTTCTGGCTCCTGTCCTTCAAGATTTATAACCCCAACCTCATGCTGGGTGGGTAACTTGGGAGATGAGTCTCCATGTGAGGAACTGTCACCTGCCTCATCATCAGATTTATTTACCTTACCCCATTCTTTCTCAAAATGCTCATCTAGGGATGCATTCCTGAGGCTGGCTCTAAGCTGATTCACCTCCTGACGATAAACCCAAAAATCTTCCCTTTTCTTTCTGGGCCAGGATAAATTCTTCATGTTTTCCAACAACGCCCTAGGAATAGGCTTCATGGGGTTGAACCTTTGCACTGGAGAATATAACTTTAACCATGGGGGGCGTTCTAAAACAGGAAAATCATGAGGGCCCACATATAGTTTCGGGTCATCAACCCGAGGGTTCGTGCGCTCAGCCCATAAGTTCTGAGGTTCATGCTTGACGAAATTTTTCCTTTTACTTAAGCAACCATCAGGATCATAACTCCAAGAGTCATCAATTACTACAAAACCCAGCTACACCATTTTTGACGTCAGGGTTTCCTCAGCCACCTTTCTCCTTACTAGAGTAATTGGACCAATGGCTTTGTTATCTTCGGTGATAGAGGTGTCATGTCTTCCAACACCAATAGCCTGCTCGATTCTCGCCAACTGCCTTGCCATTTCAAGAGCCAGGGTTCGACCACTTATGTAAGTGGGGAGCCAGAAAGGTTCCTCGAAAAACCCATGCACGCAGATGAAAGAAAAATCAGGGCCCACGAACCAGTCGCAAGGAGGTCATTCATTTTGCATCCAGTTCATCTGAGTCAGAGAGAACCAAGCTAATGGTTCCTTGGGAATCACTCCAAAGTCCTTAAGTATGGGAGTCATGAACAAATCTAAAAACTGATAGGAATCATAAGAGGCCAGCAGCAGAGGTGTCTAGCAGGACACCGACATTACGTTTCCCGACTCATCATAAGTGGCCAAGTGCATGAACTGTGAGAAGAAAGCTTCATTTTGGTGCAAAAGCAGGTGAACCAATACTGAAGATAATCTGAAGCATCACAACTGTTGGAACTCAGATAACTACTTAATGATGGCTTTAGCAACAGTAATAGAGAAGTCAAAGTGAAAAGGCTCTCTTTGCTTCCTACATTTGAAAAGAAAACCCATCATGGAAGCTATGATATCTCGGTCATTGTCATGACCACACAGCCATGCCAGGGTAGACGAGATATCCTTGAGGTCATCTTGCTTTAGGTCATTGTAAGACAAAGGGAAATTTGGAAGTCTAGCCGACAGGATGCGATTTAGGGCACTTTGACAGAAGGTTAGAGCGTCTCTCCTGGTGCTCCAGAACTCCTCCATGGATTTTTCTGAGAAAACCTCTGTTATTTCAAAGATTAGGAGGCACAACATCTCCCTAATGGCTTCTAGAGATATGACCAATTTCAAGTGGGAGCCACTAACGGAGCATGAAGTGAGATCAAAAATCTCCATACAAGCTGCAACGATCTCAGGGCAATACAGGACTGCAGGAACCAAAGATTGAGGAGCAACCAAAGATTGAGGAGCACCACTTTTCCAGAAACGCACTGCTATCGAATGAGGATCATTTCTGTGATGCAGCATCCTTGAGAAAGTAGCCTCTCTAAGGATCTTGGGCTGCCTACGGACCTCGGGCTCGCAGATATTTTCCAAAGAATCCAGAACGACAGACGTATTCTGGGTTGTGATTTTAGCTTTGGCCTTCGTCTTTGGATATTCCTTCTTTAGAGGGATAACATGCACAAAATAAGACAGTTCTTCAAAAACATTAACTTAGAAACCCCTGGGAACGACACTTGTGGATGTAGCCTCAAAATCCATTATAGGCGAACGACTTTCCTTCTTTTACATGGAAAACTAAAGATGGGAGATAGAACCTCGCTCCTCCTTTTTTTCCCTCATTTCTCAAAAAATCCATTTGAGCTTTTAATGCATAACATGCCTTGATTTTTGTGAAAGCCAAGTGTTTAAAGGCAAGGACCTGCTTACACGTGCACCAACTCAAATTGCTGCTGCGATTAACCCCCGTGGATGAAGGGCGTCATCATTCCCGCTTCCCTAGAAAACCCTTTGGCTAATTCGACATTAATTGGGAGGTGTTTTCTCAGGAAAATCTTTTCTTTGATCGAGGGGATCAGCCAGAATTAATAACCGTGTGAGCTGAAATAGGTTGGCGGAACCTAATATTTAAAGCACAACGTACCTGAATGTATGCATGACTCTTGCTTCCATCAATTTTTCTCCTCAAGGTAATTGAAAAGACCCGTATATCTTGAAGACAATCCCATTCGCATGACGTGAATTAATGGAGACATGACAGAAACATTGAAATAGGGAGGCATGAGCTTTGATCATCAGTCAGCCATCTGTCGAAATTTTGCTATAAATATGTTTTTTTAGACATTCTTTTACCATATTGCGAGCTTTAATGATGAAGCTTCTGAAGAAATGGATACTCCTATTCGACTCGTCAGCAAGAGGGCACAGGTCACTTTCTTGGGAAACATCTCAGACCGAAGATTGCAAGGGATGACGCACAGGAAGAATCCTTTAATAATAGCCGCAATTAAATGGGTACTTGTAGAGGATTTTGTTGGCAACCTAGACCGATATCGAGTGAATATGGACATCTACTCGCACTTCATAGCCTCTCTACTAGATTGTGGTCAGTCCGGGATGCTCATGACGCAGCTGAATCAGGCGCTTTTTTCTGAAGATTACTTGGGTGGGCTGGATGATGTTGTTGCATATCATGTACCATTCTTAGGGCTTCCTGTGGCGTCTGACTTGGAGCGGTTCATCACTTTCAATGAAGAGGTGGCGTGGCATCCACTCATAGGTGGGTTGAAGACCGTGACGCTATCTTCGCATCAATACTACTTCGAGCTTGTTGCAGAATTCCTTCTACGTGTCCATCTGATAGTCCCAGTTTTGGAAGGCATGAATTGGTACACTGGGTTCAGAGATTATATCTTCCCGAGAATTTTTCGTGTCAGACCTACATCCAAACCTGGTGGTCATTTTCATGCTTGGGGAGCTTGAGAGCTCTTTTGACTCAAAATGGCTGGGGGAAGAAGAAAAATCTGACACCGATGAGGGAGAGACTAAAGGGAGCTACTGAAAGGAGCGAAGAAAACTTGACTTGTATCTGAACCCAAGAATGTAAAAATGAAAGAAGAAGAGGCCAAGGGCCCACATATTTTGTAATGAAAATAAAAGAAACTCTTAATATAATCGATTTTACTTTTCTCTTCTATCTGACCTCTCTCTTTTTTCTTCTTTCTTTTTTGCTTGTTTGACTGGAAATAAATAAAATAAAATAAGCACTATATACATTATGAACATAATATACATTATTTACTTGAAAAGGGGAAGGAACCCCTAATGGAAAGGCTTGAGATGGAAACCATTAACTGGGATGGAGAGGGGGTCTCCATTCATATCTTCTAACTCGAAAGCATTGGAACCTTTGCAACCTATGATGCAGAAAGGTCCCTCCCATAGGCAGTCAAACTTGGCATGCTGACCAGGTTTCGCCGTCCTCTCGTTATATTTTAATACAAGGTCTCCAAGGGCGAAAATCAAATTAGAACTCTTTTTATTGTTTAACCACCTTTTTACGACTTCTTGTCTATCTTGGAGAGCTATGAAAGCTGCCTCCCTTGCTTCCTCTAGTTCCATAATTTCTACCAACCTTACGGCCATGGGGCCATTTTCGGCAACTTCCATTGATTTTAGCAATTGTAACGCTGAGATCTCAAGTGACAGGGGAAAAAGTGCATCTTTCCCATATACCAACTTGTACGGGGAGTTTTTTAGAATTAGTTTGGGTGTTATGTGGTCTACCCATAGTGTGCTTCTTAGGTGGTGGTGCTACTCCTTGTATTTAGAACCTATCCTTTTGATAAGTCAGATCAGGTTCTTATTGGTAGATTCGGCAAGTCCATTCCCTTGAGGGTAGTAGTTAGAAGAGGTCTTGAGATAAATACCTCTATTGAGGGTGAATTGTGTGATTCGCGAGCCTGTGAATGCGCATGCATTATCTAATATAATGATTTTTGGGGGACCATACCGACAAGTCAGATCTTCTAGGAAAGCCAACACTTCGCTTTTAGATGAATTCCGCAAGGGGACTGCTTTAGACCATCTAGTGAAATAATCAGTAGCAGTCAGGATCCATTTATGTCCAACTGAACTTGGGGGGTTGATCATCCCAATAAAATCAAGGCCCCATTGAGCGAAAGGCTCTTCCACAGACACAGGCCTGAGTGGCATTGCAGCTTTCTTACCTCTCCCTGTGTAATATTGGCACTCTTTGCATCCCCTTACCAAATTGTGTGTATCTTTGAACATGGACGGCCAAAAATATCCAACTTGGGTAATCTTGATAGCGGTTGTGGGTGTGGAGAAGTGACCTCCTGAGGAAACATAGTGAAACTCATGTAGGATTTTATCGGCTTGGCTCTGGTCCACATAGCGGAGCAGAACTCTATCGAAATTCCTTTTGAAAAGACTCCTATCTATTAAGTGGAAACAACTATTTTGAAGTTGGTGGAACCTCCTCTTAGCCAGGGCAAGATGTTCGGGAAAGATCTTAGTATTCATGAAATGCTTTCTTTGGTTAATCTAACTGTCACTCGGGACATTAGGTACAAACATAACCATTTCCTCTACAGCCGCTTCATCACCACGGGGTTCACAGTCCTGCACTATATATTCACACAAGCCTCTTCCGTGGACAAGCTTTGTTGGCTTGATATCGACATCATATTGTAGGATCTTAGTGATGCAATTTGCCCTCTTTTCAGTGATTTCACCCTCCATGATGTATTCACTTACCGCAAGATGAGTCACGTAAACCATGGTATTGTTACAAGCAATGAAATGCTTGAATTTCTTTAGTCCTTTGACAACGACAAGGCTTTCTTTTCAACAAAGTTGTAGCGGACCTCATAATCCTTAAGGGTCTTTGAATGGAAAGCTATGGGACACTCTCCTCCTCTTTGTGTATCCTTTTGAGTTAAAACCATGGTGATGCTATGCTGACCGAAATAGACATACATTATGAAATCCTTAGACATGTTTGGGTTAGATAATACGGGAGCAGAGCAGATGGCATTTTTTATTTCATCAAAATCCTTTTTGGCTTTAGCAGTCCATTTGAAATGTGTATCTTTTTTCAGCATGAGAGTGATGGGTCTTATTATTCTAGCAAAGTTGGAGATAAAATGACTAACAAAATTGACCTTTCCTAGGAAGGATTGGACTCCCTTTTTGTTGACCAGAAGGGGGAGGTCTTTAATAGCTTTGACCCGGTCTGGAACAATGGAGACACCTTCCTTTGAAACTATATGCCCAAGTAATTTTCCTTGAGGAACCCCAAAGATACATTTCTTTGGGTTCAAAGAGATCCCAAATTCAAGACACTTTTGCAGGACTAACTCGAAATGATCAAAATGATCCTCCCAAAGTTTGGAAAACACGGTCAGGTCATCTAAGTATATTAGGATGATCTTGTTAATTAGTTCTTTGAAATCTAAATCCATGGCCCTTTGGAAAGTTTCTCCGGTGTTTGACAAGCCGAGAGGCATCTTCTCGTATGAAAATGTTCCCCACTTAGTATTGAAAATCATCTTGTGCTGGTCCTCCGCTTTCACACTTACCTGGTTATATCATGAGAAATCGTCAAGCATTGAGAACATTTCTGATCTGGTCACAGTGCTCAATAATTGTTCCATTGACAAAAAGGGATAGTGATCTTTGAGTGATGCTTGATTCAGGTCTCGGAAGTCTACACAGAGTCGGATATCTCTATTTTTCTTCCTGACAGGGACCAAATTGGACACCCAGGTACTATGCTTTATGGGGTAAACAATCCTTGATTTGATCAACTTCTTCAACTCTTGAGCCATGAGGGATTCAATTTTGGGGTTGACTAGTCTTTGCTTCTGCCGGACCGACTTAGCTTCATTTGCGAGCTTGATGGTATGTTGGATGATGTTAGGATCATACCCCTTTAAATCCTCATAAGACCAAGTCATGACACCTTCATATTCATCACAGTATCGAGCCAACTTCTTTCTATCTTCAGCGGAAACACCTTTTCCTACTTTGAGGATTCTTCCGCTTTCGACTGACATCTCAACGTAATCCCCCTTATTTGCTGTGAGTTTTTACTTATCTTTTTTAGCATCCTCATGGTCAAACAAGTTCTCTAAGGTGATTAGACCATTAGGGAGCTTGTTGGACTTTAACTGAATGACCTGGCTCTCGTAAGCTTCTTTGATCTTAGGTTGTAGTCGGTCGACAAATTCTCCCGAGCTTTGGATAAACAAAGTGATTTGCTCATCACTTTGAACACTTGCCAATGTGCATCATAATCAGGGATAGTCGAGCGGACCACCATGCTGACTACTTGGGGGTCGGTCAGGAAGTCCACAACGGGATCAAAATGCGCTCCTATGGTGGCCATGTGATCCGCTGAAGTGTTTAGTTTCGGGGGAATGCATATGATATTGAAAGCATCAAAAGTTTCTATTAGATCCCACACTCTGGCACGGTAAGCCCTCATGTAGACATGCTTAGCACTAGATATCCCTCGAACTTGGTGCACTACTAGCTCGGAATCGCCCAGGACTTTCAATTTTTTAATGCCCATCTTTTCAACCATGATCAAGCCTTGAATCGGTCCTTCATATTCTGCCTCATTATTTGAACATGCAAACTACAACCAGAAAGGCTTTTGGATTTGATCGCCCGAAGGGGAGGTGAGACAAACTCCAGCTTGGGATCCCATTTTGCATTTAGTGCTCTCGAAGTGTAAGGTCCATAGTGCTGAAGACAAGTGATCTTCAGAGAACGGGTCCTTAGTGAGCTTTGGGATGGTCTGCTCTTCTTCAAAAATGCAATAGGTACCCAGGCCGGTGGCATGATAATTAGAGAAGGGGTCTGAATCTATGAACTCATTTAGAAAGGATTCTTGCTCTGGTGGAATCTCCTCCGTTACTTCTTCATCTTCTAAAATCTCTACTACCTTACGTTCATCATTGGATATAGAAGTGTGGGTAGGCTTGAAATTAATCAAGGCCCGATCAGCTATGTGCTCAGCGTGAAGGGGTTCTGAAAGGATTTTCATCTTAGTGCCATGTCGGGTACGAAGGATAAGATGGGACCAATCTAGAGACATATAGCCTCCTATTTTAGCAGTAAAATCTCAAGACAGACAAATCCCAAAGACAGGGGGAATATCGATGACCACTACTTCTTGGGATATGGTTACACTTGGACATGCAAATAATGTTAAGGAGAGGCTTTTGATGAGGCATACCATCTAAACCTTGTTCCCATCTAGTTGCATTACTCCTTTATTTAAAGGGTCATACCTAATGTTCAACACTTCGGCAATTTGCTTAGGCATAACTGTGGTGCTAGCCCCAGAATCTATCATGGAGTTATGTAAGAGTTTATCTCCAACTATAAGGGTAAGGTAAAAAGGATTCGGCTTAGGGTTACCTTCTCCTTGGACATCTGGGGGTGCGCTTTCATTTGTCAATATAGTCGGGGAGCGTGCTTTACCAGCTGCTGAGCGGATACTTGCCCCATCAGTCTGAAAGGACGACAGAGTTACCGCACTTGCATTTTTTTGATCACGAGATAAGGCCTCTCTTAGTATATTCTTCTATTCTGAGATACTCAAGAGATCCCATAGAGAGAGATGAGTCAGAGCTTTCTTCAACTGTTCAACTACATCCAACACCTGAGGCATGAGGACCTTTGGCTCTTTCAGTTTATAAGGGATGAACTCTTTCCACGGGTAGGTGGAATTGACGACCGGTGGTTCCAAGGGCCTATTCATGAGCACAGATTTCATATTGTTGGCGTCCTCTCCGGTCAAATGCCTTTTAGAGTGAAGATTGTAATCTGAGTGCACAATAGGGGATCCATCCTTTGGGGCACTTACATCATTGGTTAGTACAGTGTCTTCGTCTTCCATCCATGAAAAAAGTGCATGGCCAGGGGCGATCTTTGCTTCTTGTTGTAATGACATTCCTTGCTTCTGAGCAAAAAAAGCTACATTGTCCATACCCAAAGATGTGTATGCAAATTCATCCGACGTCATGCCTGAGCTCCTTTGTTCTGCAACCTTCTATTGCAAATTTCCCCTTGGTAAATTCCTTGGAGTATGAGCATTGTTTCATCGGAAACACCAAGAGTTGGTGTCATCTGCCAGATTATTTTGACCTACTATCAGTTCTCTACCAGCGGTGGGGTACACGTCCTGCAATGGATTGGGGACTGGGACTATTTGGCCATTCGGAAAAAGGGATTTCTCAGCATGATGATTCGTATTTTGGAATGGAGGTCGGTTCCCTTGGAAATTTTGCTGAAAAGGGGGCTTGGTGGGCGAGACCTGGGCCCTTTTTAGGTTGACAATTTCATTGGAGAAGGATCTCAAGAGATTTTTCATGAATACATAGATTGCGGAGTGGAAGTACTAGGAGCGGCTTCCTCCATGACTTGGGTAGTTATTTTAGGGAATACTAGCATTATAGGGCGAGGGGCTAGCTTTCCAGCGTCAATAAGGTTGTTTTCAGCTTGGACTGCTATATCAAATGCTTGCGAAAGAGTGTTACCTCCTAAAGATTGAATCATCACTGATATGTCCGAGTTGAAAGCTTTTAGATATAATACAAAAGCCATGTCTGTTGGAGGGCGAGCAGATAATGGGATCCTTTGCCAGGTTCGTTGAAACCTCAAGTTAAAATTGGTTAATGCTTATGTAGGAGCTCTCTTGATTGTAATGAGTTGATGCATTAAGGATGATCTATCAGCTTTATCTGATAATCTTTGAAAGAAACGATCCCCAAGCGGATCCCAATCCCCTATAGTACTAGGGCCCAAGCATCTAAACTAGTCCAGAGCTTTTCCTTTGAAAGATGCTATGAGAAACCTCAAAGCTACATTCTATTTGGTAATGCCATGGACAGTGTAGACTGTAGCTACATCTTGCAGATGCTCCCCAGGGCTTTTATGACATTCTCCGGTAAACTTAGGAATGACTTTAAGCGCGACTATCGGGATGGCTCCCCAAACTACAGGTGGAAACAGGGGAATGAGGGGGCTGCCATTATCCCAAGTCACAAAATTTTGGGGAGGAACTTGTGCCATCACAATGTGTATGATTGTGGGAAAACCTTCAGAAGATGAAGCTGTGGTTGAATGGACGGTCACCAATGGAGGAAAAAGAAGGTGAGGATTTAGGGCCGTTTGACTCCTGGTGATAGGCCTATGACTCATAAACTAGCTGAAATATATTTCAAGAAATTGGTCCCATCGGGCTTGCCAGAAAAAGAACTATTGACTCTAAATTTTTCTTTGGAAACAAACAGTCTTATGGAAATTCAGTGCTTGGGGACCGATGCGCAGGTTACACTGAATGACCTCTGGGATTGAGAAGTCGACTCTTCCTTTGTGTTTTGAGGAAAGGGAAAGAAAGAAACACCTTTAAAGACTACTAAGGCGATATACCAAATCATTAAAAGACATGAGCATACAAATTCCATAAAAACATATGACTTTCATAAGCCCATTCAACAATCTACAAGTCAGGATCCAGAACATAATCAAAAGATACAATCAAATTTATTTGCGACATAAGAAAATTTCCATCATGCATTTACCAGATAATGAGTACGAGACATGGTTTAATTGGAAAATTATTAGATAGATAGATTTCCAAAGTTATTGTAACTTTAACAGAATAACACATAAAATACCATCAAAAGCATACTGAAAGAGGCATCATAAAGGCCGTAGGCACAATCTGAATAACCTTCCTCAAGAAAAACCATAATAGTTTTAAAAGGCTCTAAACTAAAACTTCTACTTAGCCAATTTGATTGTTCCTTTTCCAAAAGTTCAGAACCACTACAATAGGGAAAAAATCAACATAAATAGAGCCCCAGGCTGCTGAAAACAACCCCCGAAAGTACGCCAAAAGGGCATAACCTCCCTGAATAGAAAAACATGTTGTGTTGCTTCAGAGATCATACCTAGCAAAATGGCCCCTGGAATTCCACTCCTCACTTGCAACGGTCCACATACTACCATGAACTGAAAAGATTTTGCTAACCGTACATAGGCTGCTGGAAATAGACAAAAATGCGGGAAACCACTCACATACTATGCCAAAAGGGTGGGCCTTGAAAGAACAACCGGTCAGCATGCCTTGCCATTTCTCACCACCACGCTACTTCAAAAAGTGAATGCTCGAAATGGACAGAGAGAGCAACGTCGGGCCGACAACTATCCTAAGTGCCCTGCACAACTGGATAACAAAAAAGGTAAAACTAACCGGGCCCGCAACAAACCTTATACAAGGAAAATTAATGTGAACAATTACCAGAATAATGAGTCGGGACCTATGGAGGTTGTACCATGGTATCCATCTTAAGCTATGCGATGCCACTCTCTCCTTAGAGTCACTAGTGTTTGTGAGTTGAGTCACATGGATGTTTGCAAAGTCATGTAGTTCTTTCGTACTTGTCTTATTTGCTTGCTTGAGGGTTTTCTACTATCTCCTAGTATGGTGGGGTGGTTTCATTTCATGATCACATGATCGGGTGGTGGTGCCATTTCCCATCAGATTAACTGGAATTTATCTTCAAGTGAGGAAAGGCTTCGCTGGTGTTCTTGGTTAGTGGTTCATGTACTAGCTCATGTTTGTGATCATTGTTCAGTTGAGACCTTGTGGTCACTGTATCAGACTTTTATGTAACCTTGATATTGTAGCTTTGTATTCCATGGTATTATTGGAAGCCATGTATATTGTAATATTATGTCAGTGGAATGTATGTTAATTTAGTTGCTTTGATCTTATGTATAAATGATTTATGGATAAATTGAATGCATGGAATACTTTGATTCTTTCATTTTGGAATTTAGATGTATGTGTAGTTTTAATCTTACACATTTAATTTAACTAATTAAATGGACAATTGGATTAACCATGGTGTTAATATAATCTATGTTTTAAACTTCATTGGTATCCCTTAGGAAATCATGTGTTAGACTTCTGCTGTATTATTAAACGTTCAATTGTTATAATTAATGCACTTAATCTTTAAAAAAAAAATATTTCACCCTTTAGTTGCGTAGTTGTGTTGTTTTCCTTTAGGGTTCTTGGCAGGGCATTACACAAAATACTCATTAAGACTTAGAAAATTTATATAATTGTCCATTGTGATTGTGTTTGATTGGTTGATCAATTGATAGTGTGTGTGTGTGTGATGGATGGTTGTGATGAATCATAACAACCCCGTTGAGACTAGGTCATTATGCTAAATACTTGTTGTAGTATAGGTTTACCATGATGGATTACTTGTTGAGACCCAGAGATACTTGATCAGAGTATCTATTGATAGTCTAGGTGTGTGGGAGTCAATGTACTCATGTAGATAGAGTAACTTGCTTGATTTATAGGATGACTAAGGATGGGAAACACAGTCCCTCCTGTTAGAGATGGATGGTGATGAACATGGCTTGATTGGATTGATGGGGCATGATGTAGGGTATGTGATGTTGATTATCAAGATGGGGAGGGTGGAGGGGGGGGTTCGATGCTAGATAGAAGAAATGGAGGACTTATGACTCATTCCTATGGAAGAAGAGGAAAATAGAGAATCCATCATCATTACTATGTATGAATGATATGCAACTATATGAATTTATGAATGGATGGAATGCAATAGAATGCAATATATACAGATGAGATGGAATGACTATCCATAGTGCTTTATTTTTCATCATTGAGAATGGTAGTATCAATATTGGATGAGGCAGTAGGAACCAAGTTTGGAGCATTGTACCTGTAAGCAAGCAGCATAGATAAAGAATATGGACCCTCCATAATGGTTCATGCTCATATGGTCAAGGTATACGCTGTAGTCAGCAAGCCGTAGTGATCCATGACTGTATTTTGCATAAGATCACGTAGCTTAGTGAACTTCCCATGTAGACATCATTAGTACATGCCCCAGAACTTCATTGGAATAATTTGTAGACAATAAATAAAATGATGCTTAGGAACCATCCCGACCACTCTAATCACTTGTGGATATCCCGGAGTAGCATAGGAACTTGATATAAATGAATAACTTATCAAACCGACCAAGTACTTGATAGCTTAAACAAAATTTTCTTGTCAAAGAAAATATTATCATGTATGTGTTTTTGATAAGGAAGGATGCATCCTTGTTAAGATAGTTGTGCGTACTTGTGTTGATTGATTGGTTGATCTGATAAGTGATTATCATTGGAGAATTTTAAAATGTTTGTTTGGTGTCTGGTTCGATGCGTATGTACAATGGTTATCATGCGTTGCCATGTTTTTGATTATTTTTGGTGTTTTTACTATGTTTTTGGATTTTGTGAATGTTATGAATGTTTTTGGATTGTTATGAATGTTTTTGTGAATGTTTTTGGATTTTATGATGTTGTAAATGTTTTTGGTATTTTCTTAGATTTTTATGAATGTTTTTGGTGTTTACTAAGACATTGTCGAATGAACACAACTTGAATGAATCACAAGTAATGTAGAATCTAGTTCCATCAATAGGTTAAGAGCCTTGCTCCTAGTTTAGACATGACTATGAAAAAGCGAGATGCAAAATGCATGAAGTACTAACCCCGATTGCAGATCAAATAACAAGCCATGGATTGAATGATGTATGAATGGATGCAATGAATGTGATCACAACAAGTCTGAAAGACAATGGAGCCATAGTATTTTATGAATGGCACCTTTTTTCCAGGTTTTCACCATCGTACTTACCCAAGGTGCCATCGAAGTGGTTGTTCACTGTTTGGATGAATGATTTTCTTTACTATTTTCTTGATTTTTAAATTTTTTTTTTGTAGTTTCTTCAGGACATTTTTCTGAATGTTTTTGGTGTTTTTCTGGTATGTATTGGAGCCTGATGCTCTATATAGCTTATGTATAAAATCGTTTGAGGTGCATGTTGTTGATTGGAACTACTAGCGGTTCTCCTTCTGAAGTTGCCAACTGACATGCCCCATACCCAAATACAATAGTGATAACATATGGACCCAACCAGTTTGATTCAAACTTTCCTTGATGTTCTTTGTTTGGTTGGTTGCAAGGATTCTCTCTTAGAACAAGATCGCCTACCTAAAATGTGTGAGGTCAGACAAGATGATTGTAGCTTCGGCTCATGCACTGCTGATATGCCTTGAGGTGGTTGTATGCAGCTTGTCACCTTCCATCAAGAAGCTCTAAATCTTGGAGATGTGATACTCTGTATGCTTCATCATCTATAAGATTATGCAAGGAAACCCATAGAGATGGTATCTCAACCTCAATAGGAAGAATGGCTTCTGCGCCATAGATCAGTGAGTAGGGAGTTGCGCCTATAGGGGTTTGAATGCTAGTTTGATATGCCCATAGTGTTGGATTCAATTGAACGTGCCAATCACGACCAACATCATTAACTATTTTCTTGAGGATTCTCAATATGTTCTTGTTTGATGCTTCGGCCTGACCATTTCCTTGTGGGTAATAGGGAGTGAAAAAGCGGTGTTGGATGTGGAATTTCTCACAGAGTTCATGGACATCTTGATTTTTGAATGGGATTCCATTATCTGTGATGATGGACATGGGTACACCATACCGACAGATGATGTAATTAAGGATGAATGAAGCGATTTGCTTGCCGGTGACTTGGGTAAGTGGAACAACTTTGATCCACTTTGTGAAATATTCAGTAGTGGTAATGATGAACTTATGGCTATTGGATGAGGATGGATGGATCTTACCAACAAGGTCAAGACCCCACTAGCAAAAAGGCCATGGTGTGTTGATTGGTTGTAATTCATGTGCTGGTGCATGTATCAGGTCTCTGTGAATTTGACATTTTTTTGCATTTTCTGATAAAATAGTAGGAGTCTTTTTCCATGGACGACCAATAGTATCCTACTCGCATGATCTTCTTGGCTAGTGAAGGACCGCTTGAGTGAGTCCCACAAATTCCTTCATGAACCTCCTCTAAGGCCTTTGTTGTCTCATCCTATTCCAAATATTGAAGGGGAGTACCATCAAGACTATGTCGGTATAGGGTTTCAGTGATGATGGTATATCAAGCAGTTTGACGGATGAAGATTTTGCGTTGGTTATTCGATTGGTTGGGAGGAAGTGTGTGATCATGGAGGTAGGTGTAGAATGCACCGTACCATGGGGATTCAGAACTGACAAGGCGACATATCATCTCAGATTCAGGGATATCATAAGCAGGAATCCAAAGTTGTTCTACCAAGAACTCATAGCGTGTTGAATTCTATGGAAGATCTAGGAGAGATGCAATGGTAGCCATGGCGTGAGCAGCTCGATTCTGATCTTTGGGTATCTGCTCAAAGGTGATAGTCATAAATGATGCTTTTAAACTATCTGCGATTTGCTTGTACGACATGAGTTTATCATCCTTGGTCTGATATTCGTCTGTGACTTGTCAGATGACTAGTTGGGAGTCACCATATATCTGTAGCTCTTTCACTTTCTATTGTATGGTTAGCCTGATTCCTGTGATCAAGGCGTCATATTCTGCTATGTTGTTTATACATGGAAAATTTAGCCTGTAAGACTTTGGGATGTTGTCACCTTGAGGTGTGATAAATAGAATGCCTGCCCTTGAGCCATGCCTAGTATATGAACCATCAAAGTACAACTTCCAGGGTTGTACTGTTGTGACCATGAATATCTCTTCACCTGGGAATTTAGAAATAAGAGGATGATCACCTTTTAGCAGTGTATTAGCCAGCTGATCTGCAATAACTTGGCCCTTGATAGCTTTACAGTCCACATATTCAATGTTAAATTCACTCAGAATCATCACCCATTTGGCCAAGTGGCCTGTCAATGCTGCTTTGCTGATTAGGTACTTTAGTAGATCAATCTTTGCAATGAGTTGTACTTTATGTGTTAATAGGTAGTGCCTTAATTTAGTGGCTGCTAATATTACTGCTAGGCAAGCTCGCTCAATATGTATGTAATTGAGTTCATAGCCGACCATTGTGCGAGAGATGTAGTATACAACACACTCTTTCTCTTCTGCATTATGTTGTCCCAGTAGTACTCCCAATGTTCTATTAGTTGATGAAATATAGAGCAAGAGAGGTTTTCCTGGATCTGGTGGGATCAGCAACAATATATTCATGAGATAGTCTTTAAGCATCCAAAATGCTTGTTGACATCTGGCATCTGGTATCCCATTGAAACGAATGTTCTTGTGTAATAGATGTGGAAAGGGATGACACTTATCTGCCAGTTGTGCAATGAATCTTCGAATTGATTGTAGCCACCCTTGTAGTGTCCTTAGCTGACTGATGTTATTCAGAGGTGGCATGTCCATGATGGCTTTGACTTTTACTGGATCGACCTCAATGCCCTTGCTTGAGACAATGTATCCTAGAAGCTTCCCTAAGGTTACTCCAAAGACACATTTCTTTGGATTGAGTCGAACATGATATTGTTCTAGTCTGTCAAAGATTTTATCTAGTATGGCAAGATGACCTTCTCTTGTTGATGATTTTGCTAGTAAGTCATCGACATAATCCTCCATTATGGTATGCATCATATCATGAAAGATGGTGGTCATAGCTTTTTGATAGGTCACCCCTACATTCTTGAGACCAAAAGGCATCACATTCCAATAGTATGTTCCCCATGGGCATGTGAAGGCGGTTTTATGTTGATCTTCTGGCGCGATCTTTATCTGGTTGTACCCTGAAAAGCCATCCATAAGAGAAAGCATGGCATGTCCTTCTGTGAGGTCCACAATCATGTCGATGTTTGGTAGGGGGAAATCGTCTTTAGGACATGCCTTGTTTAGATCTTTGAAGTCAATATAGATACATATGCCCCCATTTGGTTTGCCGACAGGTACAATGTTGGAGATCCAATCTTCATAATCGATTGGCCAGATGAAACCAACATCCAAGAGTTTCTTAAGTTTTTCTTTGACGAGCACAACTATCTTAGGGTGTATCTTGCAAAGCTTCTATTTTATTGGTTTAGCTCCTTCTGCTATTGTTAGGTAATGCATGACTAAATCAGGATCAAGACCAAGCATGTCTGCATATGACCATGTGAAGTTGATCTGATGCTTCTGGAAGAATTCTACAAACTTAGGTTGTTCGTCTGAAGTTAAAAGAGATGCCAGATGTATTTGGTGAGGAATCTCAGGGTTCCCCATATTGAATTGTTTTGTTTCCTCGAGGAGGATAGTTGATCATTCCTAATTTGTACTAGAGGGGAGGATGTCAAACCTTTCATCCTCAGGTGCCTCAAAGAGGTTTTTACCGTTGGATACGCTCTTTATTTTTACTTTTTTGGGATCAACAAGTGCCACTGTGTCATTTTCATTGGAAGATCAACATTTTATTGTGATGTTTTTGCAACTGAAAGGTTTGGCATCCACCCCAAAGTATGCCACACTATTAAGTGGGATGGCGAATCTAGCTTTGTGATCCTCGCTTGGTATGTTATCTCGTAGTTCCAAAAAGTCAATGATTGCCTCATTGTTTTGGAATTGGTCAAGGCATGGGGGATTAGGTTGATTCAATTCGATGAGTTCAGGATGGATAATGGGCATTACCTCATCAATCAAGTTAAGTTCATGGGAAGTGTTAGTGAGGGTTAATACATTGTGGTGAAGGTCATTGATGCTACTCTCCCTATCAGAATTAGGTGCAGGATGTGATGTAGGGTCTATGAAAGGTGCTTCTAGTTCAGGAACCCAAGAGGTTTTATTCCCCGATTCTCCATAAACAGGTATGTCTTTGCGAGGTGGAGGTGGTGATGTGTCTTCCTCATCTAATGTGTTTAGATGCACATAATCAAATTCCCATTCATGTGATTCAGTCTCTGAATCACTCTCCAGTATCTAGTTACTGTACCAAACTAGGATATCCTTTGAGTTAAACACTGCAATTGTGATTGACTGATGTGCTGTTGGTGATGGAATGGTTGGTGCTGCTGGGAGGATTATCGGTATCATTGAATCTAATACTAGGAGTATTGGTGTTGTTGAATCTTTCATTTCTGATAGAATTATTAATTTTGTTGATGTTGCCGATGGTACAGATGCCTCTAATGGTGCTGTTGATGCGGTTGTTGCTGCTGATGGGGTTGTGGGTTTGATTGGCGAGATGATTGGTGCTGTAGGTAGGATTATCAGTGTTGCTAATGGGATTATGGATTTTGTAGGTATTTTTAACAGTGTGAAGAGTGTTGTGGATGGTCTTGATGGGATTATGAGCCTTATTGGGGGAGTTGGTGCGGTCCTTAGTGTTGTTGATATAATTAAAGATGGCTTCTTTAGAGTATCAGGTTGATATGGAGGGGTGCTAGACTTTCCTTTGAATTTGAGTTTAGGATGAACTTCCTTCTGAAAACCTAATCCAGTGTTATCTTTGGGTTTTAATTCAGGCTGCAATGGCTCAGGTCATCCTTTCTTACAAGGTCCCAAAGCACTCTGACCATCATAACCCATTCTTTGCATAATGGCAAGGCCTTTTCTACATTGATCTGTAGGAAGCTTAACCTATGGGATTTCTGTAGTAATAGGGTCTTTATAGATCCATTCTGCTAGGTCCTCATCTCTGGTTTCCTCTTCCTAACTTTTTCCAGGGATGAATTGTGAAAAAGTGCATGCGGGCTTGATCATTGGTGTTTGAAGTAACTTTTGAGGCTTGCCATAAGTTCTAGGGGAAATGGGTAATTTCCCAACACAAAAGAGTTGGCTTAGATTGTATTCCTCGGGACCTTCCTCTTCCATTTTCATTTTGAGCTTCTCCTGCTTTGGTATAGTGGTGTTTGAACTGGAAAGAGAGGATGGACTAACATATGATGTGGATGGGATAGCTTCTCTTTTGTTAGGAACGATAATCTTTGGCTGATGGTTAATATTGTTACAATATGCAAATGGATTTGCATCGCCCATGATTGTGATTTTTATACCGTTATGGGGGAACTTGATACATTGATGATAGGTAGATGGAACAACTTACATGGCATGTATCAAAGGTCTTCCTAACAATAAATTATATGATAGAGGAAGGTCCAGAACTTGACATATGATGTGCTTCACTACTGGACCCACTCGGATTAGTAACACAATTGCTCCTTTGGAGGAATGCTCTACATCATCATAGGATTTTATGGTGATCTTTTTGCGAGGATCAACTGATTCGACTGCATATCTCAATGTTGTGACCAACTGTAATGTACATATATTTAGATCGGCGCCATTGTCAATCAAGACTTGCTTGATCCTGTGTTGGTTTATAAATACTTCAATATGGAGTGAGGTGTTATGGGGTTGTTGAAAGGATGTATTGTCACTTTCAAAAAAAGTGAGACATGGTGATGACCTCAAATTACCAACCATAGCTTGAAACTGATATGTATTAAGATTGGTAGGGACTGACACTTCTTGTAGAGCTTGATTGAAGATTGTTTTATGAGATGGAGATAGGCACAAAAGTTCTAGGATGGATATAAATGTAGGCATCTTATCTAACTATTCCATAGGGTTATACTACTTTGGGATGGATGATGTGCCTTGTGAAGCTTCTTTAATGGTGATCTTGCTACGACACGTAACAACATTGCAGGTAGGTTTGGGATCTTTGATAGTAGTGGTTGCAATCTGTTCATTTGCATCATATAGGTGATTCATAGTGTAGTTATAGGCAGCTCGTGTATAATTAGTGGTATCTGTGTTTCGACCTGAAGTGGAAGGACCCCTTTGATCTTGTGATGGAAGCGGATTCTTAAACACGAGATGATCATTATTTAAGGTTTTTGGGTCATGTCCTTCAATTTCAATCTCTCCTCGGTCAATAAGATCTTGAACAAGATCTTTTAGTGTATGGCAGTTACTTGTTTTATGTCCTTTCCCTTGGTGGAATTCACAATGTTCATTATTGTTAGGAATAAGGTGTCTCAACCTTGGATAATTCCTATTCTTATTATTTGTTTTGTAAAATGTATTTCTTGCAAATAATGTAATTAAGTGTGAGTGTACATGTCTAGTTGGCATGTTGATTTGTCACTCCACTTGATGTGTCGGCATCTTGAATTGTGTGTAAGGAGATCATGGCTGAAACAGTTATGACAGATTCCTATGACACGTAAGAGCTATTTCTAGGAGATTTCAATGACGGGTGAAGACATGCAAGACATGTGGCAACTGATAAAGTTGAGTATTGTGCACTCTTCCTCAATCGTGGGGTTCCTATTTTCTTGGAGAATGGTAAAACCCTAATACGGCTATCTTTGGAAGTTGCCCTAAAAAGGAAAGCGCATAAGCATTTTCTAGGGTTACAGACTGTGATACAAAAAGAGTGTATTGTTGGTATGATATCGTGCTACTGGATTTGTCTTTAAGTGTCAATTGTCTCCTAAAAGAACTTGCATTGCAAGTGTGTTGTAACCATTGTGTTGAAGATAATACATTGTGCAAGTTTTGGAGTGCTGGGTTTATTTACCGAAAGGTTTTCCCCAGGGTAAATCATTGTGTCATTCTCTATTTTCTGTATGCATGGTATATGGCTGCAATATCTTTGTTAAAGTAGTTAACGAATCTAAAATTGTAAGGATTTAAAAGAATTTGCACAATACTTTCCTCTAGAGATTAGTGTAGGAAGCTGTTTCTGCATCTGTGTTTCCTTACAATTATCTTTCCACCATGGAGGTTTGACTTGAGGTTCGTAGTTAGACATCTTTGGTAAGGTTACTAGATTTGAAGAGACCAATTGACGTAATACTGTTTTGATAGGTTCCCCTAAGGGTGTGTATGTACATTTTCGTTTATAGTTTTGTTTTCATTGTCTTGGTTCCTCTTGCGGTGTATTGCATCCTTGATTTGGTGGAGGAGAAATGGTGTTGTTTTAGGAGGGGGATTCTATCCCACAAATCAGACCACAAGTTGTGCACTTTTTATGATCCTTGCATCTACGACCCCGTCATTGATGATGTTCTTGTTCTTGTTCCAGAAGTTGGGTTTATCACTGTTAAAACATGGGCGAGGGCCATCTTTTGGTTCATTGTATATGTTGATAAGTACTTTCTTGATAAGGGCCCTTTCACATTTTAACCCCTGGGTGATCATGTCTTCAAAGGACTCTATGCCCTTTATGTCTAGGTGGAATTCCATTTCCTCGTTCAAGTTGGAAATAAATATTTCCACTAGCTCTCATTCAGGCAGATGAAGAGAACATCTACTAGATAATTTCCTCCATCATTGTAGGAAAGTTGAAAATAGCTCCCCTGGCTTTTGTTTGGTATTGCACAGATCTGCCATGGTAACATCACGTTCCATGTTATCTGAGTAATGTGAGATGAACTTTTGAACTAGTTCCTCGAATGTTTTAATGCCACCTAGTAATCGGGAAAACCATTGTGTGGTTGTTCCCCCCAAACTCTGAGGAAAGAGGAGCATTATATATGTGTCTTCATATGCTACTTCAAGGCACGCTAAGTGAAATTCCTGGACATGATCTCTAGGGTCTCCTTTTCCTTGATACTTTTCAAACTTAGGTATTTCAAACCCTCATGGAAAAGGTGACATATGTAGATTTCTATCAAAGGGATAGGGAAAAATATCATTAAGTGAAAACCGGGTAGTTTTCACACCACTGTGGAGTTATTGGGCAAGATTCTCCACTTGTTGCCTCAACATGTCTATGTCATTAGGAGGAGGAGGAGGTGGGGGATTTCCTTGATTAAGGTCATATCTGAAGTTATCTCAACCCCTTCCATCCTCATTATGGTTATGATGTTCCGATGCTTTCCATAATTGCACGGTATCAAATTCAGAGGGTAGTTTAGCTCCTTCTTGAGCAAGTCTCAAAAACTATGCATTCATGTTGTTTTTGAGGATTTCATCGAAAAGTCGATTGAATCTGGGGTTGTGTTGTGCTCTTTCAATTGCTTCAGGAGTTGGGGTACTAGGATCTTCATCATTTGGACCTCCTCCAATGGCTTCTTGAAAGTCATTGAGATTTTCGTCCTCCTCTTCTTCAATCTCTAATTGTCTAGTTCTCGATCTAGTATGAGCCATTTCGTTTGAAAGTTGTTTTTGAAGTTTGGTGAAAGTGATTATGAGTTGGTGATGAACTAAAAGATAAATGTTTTGTGAAGTGTTTAGAAGATGGATCTCTAACACCGAAGGTTTGATGTTACCAAAGTCCTTTGTATGAATTGACTTTTTGTGTTGTCAACTATGTTGATGTGATAATGTATAGCAAAGTCTTTGATGTGTTACAAACCAAGCTACCTAGTAATGAGAAGATGCACTCATAGACTAGTTTTAACCTGCGTAAAAATGCCTCTTAGGATGAGTTTATCCTAGATGTCAAGACACTCTAAAAAGTTATGTGTTGTTTTGATTTAAGCAATATCTAAAAAAAGAACTTAGGACACGACCTTTTTGTGTTTTGAGAGTTGAAATGGATTGATGATGTGTGAATGTGAAAGTGGATAGAATGTGAACTTCAATAAAAACTTTGTGTTACAAATGGGACAAATTCTTCCTCTTCTTTCTCAGAGGTTGGTGGTTCTTCTCGAGCTATGTTATATGTAATGCAAATGTTTGGAAAGAAAGCAAGGTTGATTTTGCCTCCTTTGTTTTTATGATAACTAAAAGCCCTGTATTGAGTAAAAGCTCTATTTCTTAAAGGCCCTTTGTCAACCTCGTTGGATTTTCCTTAAAGATATAGATGCATATGACATAAGAAGGTTCTGTGTGAGATAAAAATGTGTCTATTGAGATAGAAAAAAATCCTTCTTTTAATGAAAGCCTTTGAACTCAATGGTCTTTTCTTCAAAATGATATGTTGATGAAGATTCATTTTTCTCAAAATGTGAAGGATGGTCATATAATTTGATATCTTGTTTCCAATTTGTTTTGATTGTTGCCAAATGTTTGGTTTTGAAAATTTTTATTGGATGAATACTTGTTTTTGAATTGGTTTTTGACTTTCTTTGATAAGAAAACAGAGCAAGCACACAAACACATTGCCTCAAAAGGCACAAATAAGTGTGGGTCTAAATCAACCCAATCTTTGAACTTTTTGACCCCCTTTCAAATAGTTTTGTGTGTGTTATTCCAAAAAGCCTGAAGTTGGCTCAATTTATCACTGGTCTAACACAATACAAAGACAAGTCAAGCACTTTTTATCCCTAAGGTCAATTGGCCAGTTGCGATAATTTCAGCCCACATCTTGATATTTCTTCAACTTTGGTACTACATACCTTATGAATCCCGTCGTGGAAGGTAAGGATGTGATATACTAAGTCTTGTGTGAGGATAACAAATAGATGATCCCTATGATGGGGAAGTCACCAATTTTATCAAGCTACAAGTAGCCTTTCAAAAATCTATGTTTCTACTCAAGGAAATATTAATGGTGAGTATCTTGGGAGAAAAACCATCTATGCTCTTGCATTTAACTTCTCACAAATATCCTCAATCAATAGAATGGGTGGGATTCTATATAAAAAAATGTCTAGCAATGTTCGATGTTTTTGGACATAGGTTCATTCTGCAGTGACTCACTTAAGAGCCTTGTAACTTGTGGTGGGGCCCATATGTCCTTTTGACAAGTTACACTGTAGGAACAACTATACCCAAGGCTAGAAATTTTTCTCACACTTGATTTCTATAGCGGCTCGAAAGATTTACCGCGCAAGGTCGTTCCCAAGAGTGATATGTCTCTTGGTAGACCTTTCTTAAAAAGATAAACTTTTGAGTGTTACTAACACCTTTCTCTTGCACCTAGGACCACGAAAGTCAAGAGAGAGGATAGTGTGTGTTAGAAGTAGAACCACTCAACAAACTTTGTAGAAGTGTGCCAATCACCAAAAACACTTGTTCTTTTTAACTGATTTTCATTGCAATGTGATCTAATTGTTTGGAGGTGTTGCTCCAACAATCATGCTGTTCTTTTTAACTTCAAAGGAAAAATGTTTTGTAAACTAGGAACTTTGAAATCCTGGTCAACTAAATTGAGAACACGTTTTTGTTTGAAGTAAAATCGCTTTGAACTTGAAAGAAAAATGGCTTTTTCTTTTTAAGCTTTGCCCAAAACGAAATGTGGATTGTGATTTTTCTAAGTTGATGCAAGAAATAAAATTTGTGTTGTTTATTTTAAGCACCAAAATAAAGATTTTGTTCCTATCTTGCAAAAAAGAAATTTGTTGGGTTTTGAAATTGTGGTTCTTTTTACCTTTGACCAATGAGATTCTTTTTAGGAGCCCAAACAAAACATGTGATTCTTTTTAAGAGCCCAAATTGAAATGTGAAGTTTATTTAAAATAAAATAAAAAGTGAATTCATTTTTAAGACAACTTTGAAAAAGTTAGTAAAAAAAGTAAATCTACTTCCTAATCTAATTTAAAAACCTGCACAAAGAGATAAACAGTTAGTACAATCTGCATATTTGGTGGGCTTCTACAAGCCTAATGTTTTTTGGTTTTTCAGTTACAAGGAATTTTTTTTACAAATCTCTGTTACAATAGCGCTACTCTTTGTGAAAACATAAGCGCTATTTAATATGAAAGTGATAAATAACAATCAAAAGCGTCAAAAGAAATGCAAACATGCTAAAAAAAGAGACAAAAGTGCTAAAAGAAGAAATGATAGCGCTATTTAATGGTCAATAGCACTAAAATAAAGACGATAGCGCGAGTTGAGAGATAGTAGCACTATTATTAGGAACAATAGCGCTTAAGTACCAAATTTTGAAGGCGCTAGAGCATGAACAAAAGCGCTAAAGCGCGACCTGTGTGTCAATTAAAACATGCAAAAAGTTAGTAGTTTTTGAAAAAATGATATCAGAAGGTTGCGTGTTCAATTCATGTCGGGTTCACCAAATGATACTCTGCAAAAAAAGATGGTTAGGATGTCAAACACAAACAAGCAAGCAAGAAACCAATTGTTAGTGTTAGAAAATCTGAAATCAAACACTATCCTAAGCAAGCATATCAAGAGAGACACTAAAAGAAAAATAAAGCACTTAACAAAGAAAATAAATGCAATAAGGCATCTCCAAATGCCTTCTATCATGCTTGTAGCTTCTCCTCCCTTGTTCCTCTCCTCTCCAAGTTCCCAAATGAGTGTCGCTCTCAGTAGCTTTTTGCACTATTTTGAATGTCTTATGGAGATTCAAGATTGTAAAATGGATGATTATGAGAATGCAAATGTGAACAAGCTAAAACAAGATATTATCTAATTATCTAATGTTAATTTAGCCCAAAACGACAAATATAGATGATTATGCTGAATGATCTCTAAAATTCACTATAGGTTAAATGCATACAAGTTTTCAGGATCATAGATGCTAAATGCTAGATGCTTGAGGATTTGAAAATGAGAAATGTGAGCTCTATTTATAGGAAAAATGGAGCAATGGATGGTTGAGATTGAGTAATCTCAACAAGGGTCAGGATTGAAGGGTTTATGATCCATGTGAGGGCTTCCAACCCAATCCTAGGATGACAAATGTCAACATGCAAGGGGTTCAGGGGAGAGGGAAGAAGCATTAAATGCTTGACATGACCTGGGGTTTAACTTGGGAGGTAAGGTTAATGTTGAGTTGAATGAATAAATTTATTATTCAAGGAATAATGCTTTTATCCAATGGATAAACTCTTGTGCAAGAGTTAGTGAGGATAACCATTGTCAAAAGCAATAAATGCTTGAGGAGACTCATGGGTCAAATTGGGGTTGAGTTAGAGGTAAAGTCTCTAACCATGTGGGTGAGTTAAGTTAATCATAAATGGTTATGTAAGAGCCATTAATGGTCATGTAAGAGCCATTAGTGGTTTGGAAGACTTTAGAGATTAGATTGTTGAACATTCAAAGCATTAAATGCTTTTGAAAGACTTTGGAGTCTTTGAGAAGTGACTTCAAGTTGCTTAGGAATGTGACAATATTTAAGAGATGGATTAGGCTAATTAGGAAGGGGTTAGAAGAGTCTAGAAGGGGATTTAGGATTGCAAGTGGGTTTGGTGGGTGAGGGAAAATAAGATTAAAATTAAAGTAAAACTAATTTATTTCAATTATGGTTGCAACTTACATTTGTAGGAGAATGCAAGTGGGGGGGTGGGGGGTTGTTTAGTGATTTAAATAAATGTTTTAATTTATTTATTTAAAAAGAGGAAAGGGGTTAAATTAAATAAATATGATTTATTTATTTAATTGATTGTGAATTTGGTTTAATGAATTAATTTAAATAAATTGAATAATTTATTTAATTAACTAGGAGAATGGATTGAGGATGAATTAATTAAATATTAATTTAATTAACTGTTGGCTAGTGGATAAATAATCAAATAAATAGTAAATATTTATTTAATTAAATGGATAGATTTATGTGACTATGAAAACAACAATAGGCTATTGAGAAGTTGTAGAGGGTTGGAAAGGTACCACGTCAGAGGCATCTGTAGTAGCTTCCGAAGGTTGCTTTGAAATCGGAGCTAGTTGCAGAGGAGTTGTATAACAAGGCTACAAAGTCTTGTAAATAGGAGTAGTCATAGTAGCATAGTCAGTAGGATCATTAGTAATAGGAACTACATTCGAGACTCCTCGCCGAAGTCATCCTAAATCTCCTTAGAGGCATAAATAATTAAATGATCTATGTAACATCCTTCCACTAGGTTGCAACACCCTAGTGTCGTGAAATAGAACAATCCAAAGCTAAATGTCCTATAGAGAAGCACTTCCGGTAGCGAAAGGGGAGACTTTCAAAATCAAGCAGTTGCATCCAAGGCCTATCCCCAACCATAAGAACCACATATCCTGAGAGATGCAAAGCAATATCAATGTCTACCAAGATGCGGGCGAAGGTGGAGTGGCCCATAGAGGAATTATCTTCATCCACCATCAAGAAGAGACCAATGGAGTTGCTAATGGCCTCATAGAAGGACTGCTCCCAAAAATGAAGGGGAAGATTTGGGAGATGAACCTACACTAGATGCACATTATGTGGTTCAATAAGAGGGTTGAAGGTAGTAGTCTAGGGCTTGATAGAGAGAGAGTGGATATCCCAGGCCCACAACTTACCCAAAATCAAATCCTAACCAGTCGAAGAGGTAAAGGAAGCAATAAAAAAGCCTTTAGCACAAGGAAATAGATTAATATTGTAAGTAACCAAAGGCTTCCAAGAGTCACTAACCCAATGATGTAGGTCCAGTAAGGAGGGCCAAAGCCTAGAAAATCTGCACACCAAGGCACAACGTTGGTAGAAATGATTGTTGTCCACAACATCCTGCTCATAGATAATCACAAGGGATGACTTGGCACAAGGGAGAGGATGAACTCCCTTGGAGGATTGGGCTGCAAATCTTGCCACACAAGCAAAGCTATGTTTACCAGTAGGCGGTGACTTGGATGGGGCAACATTTGAAGTAATCTTGCCAGAAAGAGAAGTCTCACCTCGGGCCAAAATAGAAGTCGTATAACCCATGGGAGGAGGGCACTTGGTGAGAGTAATAGTTATAGTAGCGCCAAGAGAGGAAACCAAGGGGGACTCTCTAGTCAGGAGAGAAGAACCCACCATTTCCCTCAAAGCAAAGGGAGTTGAAGTAGGGGGAACTACAGAAGGGTCTAGTGGGCTAGGAGCCAAGACACTCAAGGGGGTAGAAGCAGGAGGTAGACCAGACGTGGAGGGAGAGAGCGAATTCAAACCAAAAGGAGCAGGAGAGCCATTGGAGAGCATTTTGATCTCATTTAATTATGATGTTATAAAAAACAATGTGCCTTTTATTAGTCCAAGGCTAAAAACATTAACAAAATGCAGAATTGAAATGTTCTACCTTTGCTATGACCTTCTTGCTTGGAAGATTAATGAAGGTTGATGTTGCTAGGTGGGAGTTCATGCATTCTTCACTCATGGACGAAACACATAAAGTTGATCATGGATGTCAATTTGAATGCTTGATCTTTCTTTCACTGTCTTGAAGATGATTGATTACTTTCTCAATTGGAGTTGAATGCTTGTGATTCCAAAATTGAGAGTTGTCTCAAATGAGGGGGTAAGACTTGATTTTATACTCAACCTCATGAAACATGTTGAAAATGTGAAGGCCAACATTGGGGAGCACTTCCTCGCTCAACCATCTTATGACTATTGAGGATTCAAGTTTGGGCCCCTTTTAATTGGACCTAGTCCAAGGGGACTAGGGTGTTAGGCGCCTTAGTCTTGACATCTTGGGTTGAAATCAAGGTCAGAGAGCCTAGAAAGGTGTTGAGCTCCTAGATTTGGCATTGGCTTAAGAAGAATTAGTTATAAGTAAGTGGCATGAAGGAAAATACACCTAAGTGAGCCCCAAATGAGTGTGAATTGTATGAGGATATAATTTACAACACTACAATGCTAGGAAACCTTGATAGAGTTCCACTAGATGAAAGGAACAAAATACTTCTAGTACCTTCGCAATAAATCTAATATTAGATTATTATATTTTGGATAAATGGCTTAAAGATTTGAGAAATTTGATTAAAGGACAATTGGAGACTAAATATAGAGAAAAATTCTTAAAAACATTTGACCTTAAAGATGCTCCAGTATGAGTTCAAATCATAAATAATGTCAATGAATATTCAGATTATGAATGTTGCAGGTTTAAGTTGGCCAATAGTTGTGAAAAGGAATTTTTTGAACTGAATGCCTTTCTTGTCTTTGGAGCCTCTCTAATGTCTCTAGTTTGGACCCCTTGTCTTTGTATAGAGCATTTATTATCTTTGTTCTCTTGTGAAACAAGCAAATTATGCTTTCTACATCAAATGACATGATATTCCATTTTTGAAATTTAAAAAATATAGTTTTATACTTATCTTTCTTTCCGATCTTTATCTTCTAGTACCATTCTTAGAGAAAATTTTCTTGTTAGTGGCTCTTCTTATTTCAGATGGAATTGTATAATTGATTGGAAAGTTAATATCATTTGAAAGTTTATAATTGATACAAAATATTTTATTTTTGTTGCCTCTTTTTGCTAGAAATGTTGGACAAGAAAATAAATGGAGGTTTTTTGAAGAATTTATCTTGAATCTCCCTTACTAATTCAATTTACAATGGATACACATAACACAAGGTCATTATGGAAGTGAAGACATCAAAATTATATTCTCATTGATGAACAAATTTTCTTACAATACTTTTAGATAATATTTGTTCAAGTCGATATGAACTTAAACAAATTACAAGTATATTTGCAGCTAGATGAGGGGCCCAAGGGAATCCCCCATCCAAGGTTGTTGTTTTTCAAGATGTTTTAGAGTTGGTAAGTAAGCATGTGGCTTTTATTGTTCTAGAATCAGGTGTGGCCCCTAAGGCTAGGGAAATAATAAAGGGTGATGTTTCTTTTGTGGATGGGGTTGATTTTTTATTTTTTATTTTTTGTGGAGAAGGATCCTATTTCTTATGTGGATAAGTTAATTGAATCTTGATCTCCAAAGCTTGGTAAGGTATCTATCCCTTTTTTTGTCTAGAGCATAGGAAGGTTTAGAGGTTATTATGCTTAACGACCTGTTGGATGAGGTGATAGTTGGAATGGATAAATCCCTTGTAGGGAAGTTCCTTGCCTTTAGACTAAATATGGATGAAGTTAAAAAATGGACACATGTTGCATGGAAGCTAAAGGGTAGTGTATCTATTAATGGCATAGCTAATGGATTGATTTGTTTAGTTTTGTTAATATTTAAGATATCATAAAAAATTTAATGGGTTGTGCTTGGGATTTTAATAATTTTTTTAGATAATTTCTCTCCCTTTGCAAATGAAAACTTGGTCTTGATTTGTCTCTAAATCGTGGCTTAGTTCCCTTGACATTGATTATTTTAAATTGATCTTCTAATGGAATTTTGGAGGTATAGAATTTTTTAGGGTATTGCTAATTCCTTGGGTCATTTGATTGATCTGGATAAAGTTACCCAAAAAAGATCTCGACTTGTTTTGCTCATATGTGTGTTAATGTAGCCATGAACTTGGTCATTCCTAATTACATAACTCTAAAATCTCCATTTGGGAATTAGGTGTAACCAAGAAAATATAAAAATGCGAGATTTTTTTTATTAAATTGTAATATGTATGGGCATTTTCTTGAAAGATGTAGGAAACTTGATATTCTAAAAAACAAGTGTTGTTGAGTCTTATCCATGTTGGTGTAGCCACCCAAGAACAACTATCTACAAAATTTTAACCACCTTCACAATGCATAAGAGAATGAACAAGGCTATTTCACTAATGAGCAAATATTTGTATTGAGATGCTAAACTATGTACAAACACCTTGTATAAATAGTAAAGGTGTAATGAGGTAGAGATAACCGATATCCATCTACTAGCTACAAATATTAAATTCACTATAAACCTTATTAAATACTAAGAAACTAATATCTAATAAAGAGATGTCAACCACCTAAGTAAACTTAAGCCTATGTAAATGGGATATAAAACAACATTTACTCCAACACTCCCCTTTAATTTCAACTTAGGGAGAATATTATTATGCAATATAAGATACAATATGGGTGTCGACTACAAAATCATTTTAGATAACCATGTACAACTACAATACAATGAAATGAAATCTCTCATAAACTAGAGAAAGAATAAAACCTTGTGGTATAAAACTTTTCTCCAAAAGAGAGAAAAGAAACAAACCATATGATGCATGGAAGACTCAATGATACCTCGAAGAACTACATACATTATGTATATACAATCAAGTATCCCCCCATAGGAAGGAAAAAAGGAGACTACATAGCCCCCTCATAATGAACAATGTCTTGCAGATATGGTGAGCGCTTGAAGACAAAAAATAGTCCAATGCTTAAAAACAACATTTCTCCCCTTAAGATGAGGATAAACTAAGTGCAAATATAGGAATGCTTCCCATTTTGGATGGGGATTGGTAAGAAGCAGAATCCAAATATATGGTGATGTCTCTACAATCTACTCATGTTGCTAAATCCTTAGATTATGTAGATGCTCGAAACCAATTAGGTACATACCCAATTACAATAGAAGGTGAAAAACAAGGAACCAATGAAATCTGATTTGGAACAAGCTCCAAAGAGAAAGATGAAGTGACAATAGGAATGCAATGATTGTGATCAAATAGGAGAGATGAACCCTCAAGTGTGTCCCAAACAGACAATGAACCAATGTTTGAGAAATAGGAATCCCAATCAGAAAAAACAAATAGATACTTGTTGTAATGAATCATCGGGAGTAATCAATGAATCATCAACATAAAATGAATGTGTGATCTCAACTGGAGAAGTAGGAGTGGGAAGAAAAGTCTCTAGATGATCACAACTCTCAAGTGTTGCTTCATATTCAAACTCCTTTAAGGTACCATCACCAAAGAGAATATTGTCAACATCATCAAGTGGAAGAAAACAATTTGAAGCAGGATAATCTAGGAATGGAGGAAAATGTGGATCTCCACAAAACTCTCCAAATAGTCTAAATTGTGTGTGGGCACTAGATACTACTAAACTTGGGGTACATATCATAGATGAAGCTCTTACTCATACTACAACTAATCAATTGTATGATATGATCATTCTTATTATCCCAAATTGATTGCTTCCATTTTTTGGGGTTTATGAATGAGTCCATAAAAATGAGGCAAGAGATCAAGCCACCTATAATGTGTTATAATGTCTTTTTCCCATGGCTCATAATTGTCCTTAGTTAAATTATAATAGAAGGATGTTCTCCATAACCCATGATTCCATCGATGATACATTTATCAAATCACAAATAGAGATCAACAACATGAAATATAGCTAAAATGGAGTAACTAGCTCAAAGAAGCACCTCATCAACCATCAAAACATCCTAGTAGTTCACTAGTGTACAAAAAATGAAAAATTAATCATGCATTTACTCGAGATAGAATCTAGAAAATATATATGGATGGATTTGTAGAGCTCCTCAATACCTTTCCAATGCTACTTGAATTGCGAAAATTAGAGATCGTGCCAAAAATTTATGAGCTTGAGAGCCAAAAAGGAAAATTTGACTTAAACCAACAAAAGATTGCTCAAACAACATGAAATTTAGAAATTATCACCATTATGAAATTTTTTATTGATCGAGCTTTCCGACGATATCTTGTTCTAAAAAATACGCATTCATTTGCCCAAGTTACGAGCAAAAGAAATTAACCCCCCTTAGAGGCACATAAAGGGGCTAAAATAACCACACTTGGTGCGAGTTTGAATTTTTTTTTAATGCTATATGCCACTTCCAAAGTGGTCAAAACCACCTGTTAATCCAAAAGCCACTTTAAAGGGCAATAAAAGAATGCGAAAAACCTTGGTTGATTTTACCTTCAAAAACTTCGTACAAATAAATGGACGCGTCTATTTTGACTCCAAAAGTGACCTGTTGTACCAACAACATGCATCACGGACATGTTCAAGACATGCATAGCCCATGCATACCATAGCCCATACCATGCCCATTTGGTGCAGGCGCCGGACCCACCAAAAATGACATGGAGTTGTTCTAGAGTCGGTTGTTTCAAACGTCGGGGCCCACATGAAACTACGTGGACATGCTAGAAAATGGCGGATCATGGGCCGTGGCTCGGGCCGATGTGTTGTGCCTAACACGCACATTAAAAGCCATAGAAAACAAACATTTGATGGCAAGTGTTGATGACCACATTTGGATGCCAAAACTGTGGGAAAAAGAGGCCGAGGGCTTCCAAACCACAGTGGTTGTCTTGCACGTGCTACTGAGAGGTGGGTCCATACTTAGTCAATCCATCAATCGTAGCTGTTTAGTGAAAATCGACACCATAGCTCCAAAACAAACCTTTTGTACAACGTGTTAGTCTGTAATAGGTTAGTCAGTCGCAACCGCTAACTGCAAAATTGACACTGTAAAACGTGAGACAAACACGCGTGTTATTCAATCCATACTATCTTTTTGGAGCCAGAATAAATGCATTCGACACTCCCACCATTTTCTGCGGCTCCGCGGCCTCATGTGGAAAAACACACGTGTTAGGGCTCCGCGTGTTGTGGTAGGTGGACCATACAACCGGACCTCCCGCCATTTTCTGCTTGTTGTGGAAAAAAGGGGAAAAACATAATGGGACAGACGGACTAATGCACGATTAGATAAAGTACTCCAAAGCCCTAATTTGTTGTTCCAGTGTTATGCTATTTTGAAGGCATTTTTGAATGCTGTTATTGAAGGCATTTTTGAAGGCAAAGAAGGGTTTGAAGGAGGCAGCGAGGACTTAGTTTTGAAGGGCAGCCTACGTTCATTTGTGAAGGTTAACAGGTATGTTGAGTTACAGTTGGAAAATTTGCATGTTTTATTGCATTTTTGAGTAGCCGTTCTTTTAGATTTGTATACATTGTGCAAAACTTATATTGTCTTGTTTTTGCTTTGGTTATTCTTGTTTTTCTGTAGCTTGAAATTATTTGGGTTAGGGTTAGATATAGGGCTCGACGCGTGTTTGCTGGCTCCAAAAAGCTGCTGTAAAATGCGTGTTAGTATGTCTGTAGTGCCATTTTGCTAGGTTTTTAGTGTATGTTAGTATCTGTGTATTGCCGTTTTGGTCTATCGTTTCTGTAGTGCTTTTCAGTTATCGACAAGACAATATTTGTTTTTGCCGGTTCTCCGATGTAACTGCTGTTGCCTTATTAATTTAATCAGTGAGAGTAATGCCGATAGGTCCGATCTTGGATTTCCATGCGTTATTATCGGTTTTGCCGCTTCTCCTATGGATTTCCATGCGTTGTTAGTCGCGCAATAGCCATGGCCTTGCCGACTCTGTCATATGCTTTGAGTAACACACGATTAACAATTAATAGTAATATTGAAATTATCTTCAAATGATTCAAATGAATATGTAGAAATACCCATATAAATTTGTAATTAATTTTACACAGGGATTTTTGTCTATTTTTTTAATATGATTTAATATTAATTGCATAAAATAGTCTAAAATAGCAAAAAAATGTCTGTTTTGGAGCTGTGGCCGAACCCGTAACCTATCGCTAACACGCTATTTTTGGTCCTTGTTTCCCTCCTGATAGCCGAAACATAGACCGATATGTCCCATCGGGTATTGGCATAGTTCTATTTATGTCCCTTGAATGCCTCGATGAGTCTGCATAAATCACATCAGGTATCGACATAAATCACCCCGAAGAACTCCTAGCCACTCTCCATCCACCTTAATAGTCCTATCAGGACTCAGCATAGCAAAAAATTGCTTCTTTCGATGTCCCGATGAGTCCTAATGCATGTTTACTTTATCAGTATAATTTACACCGATATCCCCACAGGTGCTTTTATCTTCATCGGGGGTCGGAATAGCCTTTTTCTATTCCTCCCGAAGTCCTGATATGTCTCCGATGCAATTTTATGCTTAATGCTTTAGAGTTTGTTTTATCAGTATAGGTAATATCGATGGTTCCGCCTTCTCCATTCTCCATGTCATCAGGGATCGATATAACTATTTTTGCACTATTCCGATATGGTCTTTTTCTTCGATATGGCCATTTTTTCAAAAAAAGCAGGACTACTCTGATATGCCAGGCCCACCATCCTTTCGTTGCTTCACGAAAGATAAACTCCACGCTATTTCACCCAATCAAATAATGTAGACCGTCGGATCATTTTCAAGATGCACCTTCTTTACTTTCCATGTCATCCTCACGCTGGGCCCACTTCCCTTTCGCTGCTTCATGATAGGTTAGTCAATTGCAACCACTAATTGCAGAATTGATGATGTAAAATGCGCAACTAACATGCGTGTTACTCATTACTGACCAGGTATCGGTATAGTAGACTGAGACCGCTCCTGATAGCCGAAACATAGACCAATATGTCCCATCGGGTATTAGCATAGTTCAATTTATGTCCCTCCAATGCCCTAATGAGTCCACATAAATCACATCGGGTATTGGCATAAATCACCCCGAAGAACTCCTAGCCACTCTCCATCCACCTTAATAGTCCTATCGACACTCAACATAACAAAAAATTGCTTCTTCTGATGTCCCGATGAGTTGTAATGCATGTTTACTTTATTGGTATAATTTACACCGATATCCCCGCAGGTGCTTTTATCTTCATTGGGGGTTGGAATAGCCTTTTTCTATTCCTCCCGAAGTCCCGATATGTCTTTGATGCACTTTTATGCTTAATGCTTCAGAGTTTGTTTTATCGGTATAGGTAATATCGATGGTTCCGTCTTCCCCATTCTCCATGTCATCGAGGATCGATATAACTATTTTTGCACTATCCCGATATGGTCTTTTTCTCTGATATGGTCATTTAAAAAGAAAAAGTAGGACTACTCTGATATGTCGGGCCCACCATCCTTTCACTGCTTCGCGAATGATAAACTCCACACTATTTCATCCAATGAAATAATGCAGACCGTCGGATCCTTTTCAAGATGCACCTTCTTTACTTTCCACCTCATCCTCGCACTGGGCCCACTTCCCTTGTGCTGCTTCATGAAAGATAAGTCACCCCGAAGAACTCCTAGCAACTCTCCATCTGCCTACATAGTGCTATCGGGACTTGGCATAGCACAAAATTGCTTCTTCTGATCTCCCGATGAGTCCTAATGCATGTTTACTCTATCAGTATAGGTTACACCGATATCCCCGTAGGTGCTTTTATCTTCATCGGTGGTCGGAATAGCCTTTTTCTATTCCTCCTGAAGTCCCAATATGTCTTCGATGCACTTTTATGCTTAATGCTTTGGACTTTGTTTTATCAGTATAGGTAATACCGATGGTTCCGCCTTCCCCATTCTCCATGTCATACAATGTCTTAGCGACAGGTTAGTCAATCTCAACCGCGCGTTATCGACAGGTTAGACAATCACAGAATGTTGGTGGCATTATGGATGGTGTAAAACGGACTACTAACATGCCTTAATAGTCCTATCGAGACTCGACATAGCATAATAGTGCTTCTTCCAATCTCCCGATGAGTCCTAATACATGTTTACTTTATCAGTATAGTTTACACCGATATTCCTGCAGGAGCTTTTATCTTCATTGGGGGTGGGAATACAATTTTTCCATTCCTCCTGAAGTCCTGATCAGTCTTTGATGCACTTTTATGCTTAATGCTTCCGAGTTTGTTTTATTGGTATAGGTAATACTGATGGTTCCGCCTTCCCCATTCTCCATGTCATACAGTGTCTTAGCGACAAGTTAGTCAATCTCAACTGCACGTTACCGATAGGTTAGACAATTGCAAAATGTTGGTCGCATTATGGACAGTGTAAAACGCACTACTAACATGCCTTAATAGTCCTATCGGGACTCGACATAGCATACAAGTGCTTCTTTCAATCTCCCGATGAGTCCATATGCATGTTTACTTTATCGGTATAGTTTACACTGATATCCCTGCAAGAGCTTTTACCTTCATCGGGGGTCAGAATACCATTTTTCCATTCCTCCCGAAGTCCCAATCAGTCTTTGATACACTTTTATGCTTAATGCTTCGGAGTTTGTTTTATCGGTATAGGTAATACCGATGGTTCTGCCTTCCCGATTCTCCATGTCATACAGTGTCTTAGCGACAGGTTAGTCAATCTCAACCACGCGTTACCAAAAGGTTAGACAATCGTAGAACGTTGGTCGCATTATGGATGGTGTAAAACGGACTATTAACATGCCTTAATAGTCCTATCGGGACTTAGCATAGCATAATAGTGCTTCTTCTGATCTCCCGATGAGTCCTAATTCATGTTTACTTTATCGGTATAGTTTACACCGATATCCCTGCAGGAGATTTTATCTTCATCGGGGGTCGGAATACCATTTTTCCATTCCTCCCGAAGTCTTGATTAGTCTCTGATGCACTTCTATGCTTAATGCTTCCAAGTTTGTTTTATCAGTATAGGTAATACCAATGGTTCCGCCTTCCCCATTCTCCATGTCATACAGTGTCTTAGCGACAGGTTAGTCAATCTCAACTGCGCGTTATCAACAGGTTAGACAATTGCAGAATGTTGGTCATATTATGGACGGTGTAAAATGCACTACTAACACGCCTTAATAGTCCTATCGGGACTCGGCATAGCATACAAGTGCTTCTTCCAATCTCTCGATGAGTCCTTATGCATGTTTACTTTATCGGTATAGTTTACACCGATATCCCCACAGGAGCTTTTACCTTCATCGGGGGTCGGAATACCATTTTTCCATTCCTCCCGAAGTCTCGATCAGTCTCTGATGCACTTTTATGCTTAATGCTTTGGAGTTTGTTTTATCGATATAGGTAATACCGATGGTTTTGCCTTCCCCATTCTCCATGTCATACAGTGTCTTAGCGACAGGTTAGTCAATCTTAAATGCTCGCTACCGACAAGTTAGACAATCACAGAATGTTGGTCGCATTATGGACGATGTAAAACGATCTACTAACATGCCTTAATAGTCCTATCGGCACTTGGCATAGCATACAAGTGCTTCTTTCAATCTCCTGATGAGTCCTAATGCATGTTTACTTTATCTATATAGTTTACACCGATAACCCTGTAGGAGCTTTTATCTTCATTGGGGGTCGGAATACCATTTTTCCATTCCTCCCGAAGTCCTGATCAGTCTTCGATGCACTTTTATGCTTAATGCTTCTGAGTTTGTTTTATCAGTATAGGTAATACCGATGGTTTTGCCTTCCCCATTCTCCATGTCATCGGGGATCAATATAACTATTTTTGCACTATCCCGATATGGTAAATTTCAAAAACCCTAAACCTTTAGACAGATAGTATGGATTGACTGACATGCATGTTAGTCTCATGTTTTACACCGTCGATTTTGCAGTTAACAGTTGCGATTGTCTAACCTCTAACTTACACGCTATACGACAGTTTAGTTTTGGAGCTAGAATAGTCGTCCCTTCCAGAGGCAATATGGGTGAAGCTATTTTGGCTTCAAAATAGACCTTTTGGAAAATGTGTTAGCGACAGGTTAGTCAATCACAAACAATTTATTACAAAATCAATAGTTTAACACGCGCGACTAACATGACTGTTAGTCAATCTGTAGTGTTAGTCAATCGCTACCCGTTAATCGAAGAAACTTTTGATTAGCTATGTGCATCATATGGAAATATGTAAGTCTAAAAAAACATCCACAGACTATTGTGCAGAAATTTAGATTGTAGAATAACATGGAACATGTGGTGGATGAACTTATTTATTAGAAAGCACTAAATAATTAAGGCATAGGTTGATAAAAATTGAAATAATTTATAGACGTTGCTGTTAGTCTGACATATTTGCATGTCCATTTTGGAATAATAGGTATCTTGATTTTGAACACGGAGGCCAACTTTTCTTTAGAAACAACCAAAACATAGGTCGCATTTTGGGGACGAATAAGCGATGAGAGGTTGATGAACCTGTTTATTTATGAAGACACCTCATTCCTATCCGCAGTGAAGTTGTTCCTTGGGCCTGAGTACGTAGAAGGTGGATGGAAGTATGGAACGAATGTGGACATAGTGTCTCTGTTTATGGCATGGTGTCTCAAGCTCTGACCTGTTCTGAAAGTCAGAGAAATCATGAACAGGTGTGTGAAGAAGGAATGGCTAGGCAAAATGGAAGCCTTATTAGGATTGGCACGAGACATGGACAACTTTGAAAGTGTGGGTGGAGTGTGGATTCACATGAGTGAATTTAGTCCTCCCTTGTGATCATTCTTTCTCTGGAGTGCGACATTCGATAAAGAGGCCAGAAGAAGTGTAGCACAGGCTGGGATGTATGATATTGTGCAATACCTTGAGGCGGTCGATGTCTGGGAAGTGCATGTGGAGATGGGAAAATGGGGACCTTGGTAGGAATATAGAGCACTTGTGCAATGAACAGTTCCTGCATGCACAAAACGATGGGGTCAACCTTGTGGAAGAACAAATAAGAAGGGTCATGTGCTACAGTTCGGTGAAGGCTCCAGTAGGGAGACATAAATTAACCAAGTTAGGAACATGGAAGTGTTGGACGTGGAAGAGGGCATGGTCACTGTTCATGTGGTGTAGCGAGATGGCACATACAACCCTTTTTGAAGCAAGGACTGTTTTTTTTTTGAAAATGTTTCTGAATGTGTTATGTATGGACCATTATGTATACCGTCCACTGACTTCGATGGTCTAGTCGGCTAGCCGTCGAGGTTTATCTTGCAGAATTTAAACATTTTCAGAATTAATATAAAATATAGCTTTACCGAACAAATAAAAACTTTGTTGACACCAATTGGTACTCTTATCTTCTCTATTTTGAAATTGTTGTCAACATTTTATTATACATAGTGGAAAAAAAAATGTTTTTTTATTGTATGTGCATGAAATTGTTGTATAACATCAAAGTCAAGCATTTCAATATATATGACTACAAATACAATTAAATTCTTGTAGGACAATTGAGTTTCTATTCTAGTCATTTTGGTCATTCTCAGAGCATTTTATATGCCATTTTGGTCATAACCAATACTTCATCGGTTGCCCAACCACCGATTTGCTAAAAAAATGCAAAGTTTCTCAAAAAGTTGCAAAAAGTTGTCAAGCAACAATGGCAACTTTTGGTCAAATGTGCATTTTTGCCTTTTATGCATTTTTACTTATACTGAACCTCCTAGCATGACTTCCTAACATTAAACTGATATGCCTAAATGCCTAATGAGGCTTTAAAAGTCATTTTTGATCGTAATGCAAATTTATGCTTTTTTGGGCTTACAAGGGCTCATAGGCCAGATTTGACAAAAGTAGCAACCTAGGGGGCAATCATCCTTGAAATGACTATCAAACACACGTGTGGAGCTTTGAGTATTCCATTATTCAAACACCTAATCCAAAATATGGATCATCGGCTCAAAATGTGGAAAATGCATATAAAATGGTAAATAGTTTCCTAACCATGAAGTAGTGCGATCAACCTTGGGCAATGAACAGGGATGGTCGAAGACCAATCCCCTCTGCACTTTAGACTCCACTAAACCTAGGTTGTAGAATAATACTTATCTGTCAAGGAGCTAATGCATATTAAATCAGGATCTCAAAGAATTAACAACAGAGTAGTGCCTCTATCTCATAATATAATGATACTTTTTGGATAGATAACATTATCAACTCAAGAGACAATATGAATAATCAATATAATGGTTCAATATGTCTCACATAAACAATAAGAACCCAATCTCACATTTAGTGTGACAGAATATGATTCACATTACAACATATTCTTAAACAAATTTATGAAGAGGACAAAGCATGTATCATCAACAAAGAAAGTAATCAATACATTTGAAGTAGAAACAGTGAATCTTGTATATTTGAGAAATGATAGTACACAGAATCTACCCACTTGGAGATACTTCATTGAAATTCGCTTACACAAAATGACACTTCTGCTTCCTATAAAATTTAATAATACATATGACTTTCAGTCCTTATAGCAATGATGTTCCAAACCCCCTCCCAAAAAAACTCCCTTTGTTACGCAAGATGACTCAATAGAAATACAAATGCTGAAAGACAGGAATGAAAGGACACACCCTTTCATTATCTTAACCACTATGTGAACATAAATTAAAACGCCTAACCAAGATATCAATTACATTACATAAAGTCAAACACCACACTAGGACTTTCGATCCAGCCGCCGTCCACATTTTTTAATATGCCCCAAGTAGGTTGAATCCTTATATGTTGTAGCGTTGAAGATGGCATCCTTGGCTGCATTCTCAATCGCATAAAATTTTTCCAATTGATCGACCATGTCATTCATGTCAAGGACATCTGCTCTGGCGATGGCTTGGGCTGCATTAAGTATAGACTTGCACTCAATGATCCATATGGTTTTGTCTTTGATCACACCTGCATCATCTACAAGACTAGGAACCCCATGCTCAACAATCTGCTGGCATTCATCAAATTCAGACTTCAATGCCTCTGTAACTCCCTCATGTGTAACAAGCAAACCCTGCAGCTTCTTTTTTTCTTTCTCTTTCATCGTTGCATCCTGTAACATCATGTCGAGTCTATCTTGAATTCTAGTGTGTGAAATCATATTGTCCATGTTCCTCTGATATTCACCCCAGAATTCATTCAATGCTTTCTCCATATTGTCATACCTCCTACTTAGCAACACGTAAGCCATATCGACCCTAACGCTTTTCATCTATTTTTTCAACTTGTTATGTTCATAAGATAGCTTTTCAAATTTTTTCTTCCATTCGCCTCCTAAATCTGTAATTTGGGGAACAGGGTGCCCACTCCTCTTAAGGGTCTCTTCATACAAAGCCTTATACTTATTCTTCTCTGCTATCTCATGTTTCATTTGGGCCTTATTAAACTTTGAAATATTGATACCCATGTCAACTGTGACTATAGGATCTACTTCTCCAACCTTCAAGGTCATCATGTGACCAAAAGCTTTATCTACATCAATGATTTTTGGCCTCTTATTAGGAGGATATAAGGCCCACAATAACATTTCTTCCTATTTGGATCATATCTTGATCTAATAAAAATATCTTGCACTCCTTGGATGTTTAACTTCATATCCTTATTATCTGAATGTAACAAAGAATCAAAAATAAATGAAGCACTCAGGTCCCATCCTGGAAACACAATTATTCCTGCATCTACTAGCAATTGCCTGCCCCTTTGCGGGGTCATAGTCTCAATTTCTCTATCAATGTCTTCCTTCAACCTCATCATCATTTCTACTTCATTATCAGGGGTCACATTTGGCACTGCTTCCCTCAACTTCTTACCCTTGAAGTGGTACAGGAATGATTTGAATTCCTTAGACTTTATGAAGTGATCATCAGATACAAAAGAAACATGTTCTACCATTCTTTCATCTGTCTTTGCATTTAGAGCAACAATAAGCCTATCTTATGCCTCCAAATCCTTCTCCTTCTCAGGGGCATCGAGCTTGGAGACTACTTCATTTTCCCCTAGATCACTTTGGGCTGGTTCTCCCTCCATGTTTTCTAGTCTCTGGCTTCTTTCCTCTAGCTTCTTCTCCAAGGTCTCCATAACTCTTGTAAGTTCTTCCACTTCCTTATTCCTGCACATGTCTTCAAATTCATCCTCCTCATGGAGGTAGTCTCCCAAATCCCATCTTTTCTTGCTTGAATGGATGTAACCGTCAAGATCATAGTGTGCTCTTGATACGCGCCAAAACAAATTGTATTCATCCACTAGCTTCCTGTCAATGGCCTCGTATGCCCTAGTTGATACAATTTTAAAATCCTAAAAGTGAAGTGTGCCAGGGAGGAAAGCTTGCTTGTGTGCTCCTCCAAAGTGTTTGGCATTAGACACACTTAACTGCCTTACAATTTCCAAGAAGGCAATCTTGTCTAGTGCAGGCTTAGGGAGAACATATGGATAACCCTCAAATCCATAGCATCGAACAGAAGTGAAGTTTTGGCATAAGTACCAATCGCCCTAGTTGTGATTGACCTTTGGATTTTGGTGCTCTTGAGGCCTAAGAAACTTCTTAACCTCTTCCGAAAATGATCCTTGCCGAGGCTCACCAAAGACCAAGAAAAGTGGTTTCACAAAGAACTCCTCAAATTTGAGGTAATGAGAACTATCAAACATGTAATCCCAAAGGGAAACCCATAATTGCACTAGTTGCTCCTTTCCATCTTTCCCAATTGTATTCACATTCAATTCTTTCGGCCATAACCCTCTAAGTCTCCCATAAAATAAAATGATGTGCATTAATAGTGAGTAGTGCTTGAAATATTTGTCTTCATTGTCTTTTAGGTTTAAGAAACCTTCATGCAATCTGTTTACTAGGTAAGAAGCGAAGTCAAATGCCCTAGGCTCATGCCTCTGCACTTCTGCTGCTAGAACAAGTGGTCCAATGTTTGCCACATCAGGAGCTTCAACTCCTCCCACCTGACCACAAGCCATATATGTATATTGCAGATACTTCTTAAAAATAGTCATGTCATATGGAGGACCTTCTTCATCTGTTAGCCTCCCCTTCTCTGCTTTATGGACAACGAGTTTCCAGCCCTCGTATGTAGTGTCCATCTTCCTGTACTCTTCTTCCAAATCTACAAAAGACAAAGGCAATTCCGCCTCCAAATCTACTGCAAAAACTTCTTGAATCGTAGCCTTTTCAAAATGCACTAGAGTAGTCCCATCAGACAACATAATGCATCTCTTGTTTACATTATACTTTCTTACTAAAAGCTTCAACAAATGAATATTCACAAACACATTGGGTACTACAAGTTTACCGAGACACGTTTTCCATGGGTTCGAAATTGGTGTGGGGTTATCCCTGCGGAAGTAATAGAAAAGGAACAACTCGTGCCCTCGCACTGTGGTGAATATATCCCCAATCCCTCTATATCTGTCCTCTAACTTCTTGCAGATAGGCAAATTTTTCTTAGCTCTGCGTGACCTAGCTCCTGGAGATCCCATTTGGTCTATCATGTCCTGATTCAGCTTTCTACTCGATTTCTTTGTTGCGGTACTCGATACTTCCACAACTTTTTGCTTCCCTTTTGAGCTTGACCCCTCTATTTCTGCAAATTATTTCACTCTGTAGTCAGCAACTCATAAATTTTCTCAGTAAGCACTTACTATCTTTCTGCAATTACTTCGTGAGAAATGTTGCTCCCTCTGCAATACCGGCTATTTGGGATAGATTTGCTTGCAATATTTGTAATTGATTATTGCAATATTTGACAGATTTGCTTCGTGCGGCAATGAATGTACTCAATTTCTACATTTAATGGAAACTATGTTGTTGCGGTCAGTTCTTCTCATGATGAAAACTAATGGCTAATCGACGACACTCCTCCTGATGATTCAAATGTTTGCCGCTAATTGTCCATTATTACTGTACCACTTTTTACTTTTCTGATCAAAATAAACTACCCCGACCCACTTATCAGGTCTCAGAAAACCTATTTTTTTGTTTATCCCGATGGTTCATTTCATCGCGATGGGCATCACTTCAGTCTCCTTCTTGCCTTTTGTTTTAACGCTCCATCGGCATAGCTCTCTCCGATGCATTCACCTTTGGTTTCTTTTTACTTGAGTCATTTGGTGTGGGCATAGTTTAATTTTTTCCCTCCGATACTCCGATGATCTCAATATACGAATGGACGATATCTTCTGGTTGATCGAACGACCCATGTTGTTTCGTAAAGGAAAGATGGTTGGAGTTTATCTTTCGCAAAGCAGCGAAAGGGAAGTGGGCCCAACGCGAGGATGACATGGAAAGTAAAGAAGGTGCATCTTGAAAAGGATCCGATGGTTTGCATTATTTCATTGGGCGAAATAGCATGGAGTTTATCTTTCACGAAGCAGCGAAAGGATGGTGGGCCCGACATTTCAGAGTAGTCCTAATTTTTTTTAAAAAACGGCCATATCGGAGAAAAAAACCATATCGGGATAGTGCAAAAATAGTTATATCGATCCCCGATGACATGGAGAATGGGGAAGGCGGAACCATCAGTATTACCTATACCGATAAAACAAACTCCAAAGGATTAAGCATAAAAGTGCATTGGAGACATATCAGGTCTTCGGGAGGAATAGAAAAAGGCTATTCTGACCCCCAATGAAGACAAAAGCACCTACGGGGATATCGGTGTAAATTATACCGATAAAGTAAACATGCATTAGGACTCATTGGGACATCGGAAGAAGAATTTGTTTGCTATTCCGAGTCCCGATAGGACTATTAACGCGAATGGAGAGTGGCTAGGAGTTCTTCGGGGTGATTTATGCCGATACCTGATGTGATTTATGCAGACTCATCGGGGCATTTGAGGGACATAAATTGAACTATGCCGATACCCGATGGGACATATCAGTCTATATTTCAACTATCGGGAGTGGTCTTGGTCTTCTATACCGATACTCGGTCAATAATGAGTAACACGCGTGTTAGTCGCACGTTTTACACCATCGATTCTGTAGTTAGTGGTTGCGATTGACTAACCTATCATAAAGCAGTGAAAGGGAAGTGGGCCTAGCATGAGGATGATGTGGAAAGTAAAGAAGGTGTATCTTGAAAAGGATCTGATGGTTTGCGTTATTTCGTTGGGTGAAATAGCGTGGAGTTTATCTTTCATGAAGTAGCGAAAGGATGGTGGGCCGGACATATCAGACTAGTCCTACTTTTTTTGAAAAAATGGCCATATCGGAGAAGAAGACCATATCGGGATAGTGCAAAAATAGTTATATCGATCCCCGATGACATGGAGAATGGGGAAGGCGGAACCATCGGTATTACCTATACCGATAAAACAAACTCCGAAGCATTAATCATAAAAGTGCATCGGAGACATATCGGGACTTTGGGAGGAATAGAAAAAGGCTATTCTGACCCCCGATGAAGATAAAAGCACCTGCGGGGATATCAGTGTAAATTATATCGATAAAGTAAACATGCATTATGACTCATCGGGACATCGGAAGAAGCAATTTTTTTCTATGCCGAGTCCCGATAGGACTATTAAGGTGGATGGAGAGTGGCTAGGAGTTCTTCGAGGTGATTTATGCTGATACCTGATGTGATTTATGCGGACTCATCGGGCATTCGAGGGACATAAATTGAACTATGCTGATACCCGATGGGACATATCGGTTTATGTTTCAGCTATCGGGAGTGGTCTCGGTCTGCTATACTGATACCTGGTCAGTAATGAGTAACACATGTGTTAGTCACGCATTTTACACAGTCAATTTTGCAGTTAGTGGTTGCGATTGACTAACGTATCGTGAAGTAGCGAAAGGGAAGTGGGCCCAGCGCGAGGATGACATGGAAAGTAAAGAAGGTGCATCTTGAAAAGGATCCAACGGTCTACATTATTTTGTTGGGCGAAATAGCGTGGAGTTTATCTTTCATGAAGTAGCGAAAGGATGGTGGGCCTGACATATCAAAGTAGTCCTGCTTTTGCTGAAAAAACAGCCATATCGGAGAAAAAGAACATATCGGGATAGTGCAAAAATAGTTATATCGATCCCCAATGACATGGAGAATGTGGAAGGCAGAACCATCGGTATTACCTATACTGATAAAACAAACTCCAAAGCATTAAGCATAAAAGTGCATCAGAGACATATCGAGACTTCGGGAGGAAGAGAAAAAGGCTATTGCGACCCCCGATGAAGATAAAAGCACCTGTGGGGATATCGGTGTAAACTATACAGATTAAGTAAACATGCATTACGACTCATCGGGACATCGAAAGAAGCAATTTTATGCCATGTCGAGTCCCGATAGTACTATGTAGGCATGTTAGTAGTCCATTTTACATCATCCATATTGGGACCAACATTCTGCGATTGTCTAACCTGTTGGTAATGCGTGGTTGCGATTGACTAACCTGTTGCTAAGACACGGTACAAAATGCCTATTGGACAGTGTAAAACGGACTACTAACACGCGTGTTAGCCATGGGGAGATCGGGAGGATTAGAAAAATGCAACTCCGACCCACGATTAAGGTAAAACCACCTGCGGGGATATCGATGAAAGTTATACCGATATAGTAATCCTTTAGGGCTATAGCTATTCTGGCTCCAAAATAGACCTTTCATGTGGTGTGGTAGCGGTAGGTTAGTCAATTGCAGTCATTTATTGCAAATGATTTTGCAATAACAGTTTGAAGCTAACAGAGAGATTGAAACAATATTAAAGTACAAAAAAGGAAAAACTAACAACTAAATACTTCATGTGACAGAAAAGTTGTATTTGAATACATTAATACTTAACAAACATTGTGTTAAAAAATTGGCAGCAGTGTGTAAGAAGCATTAGTTCTTTATAAATTGTAATGTCCACCAGCCATCCCTCATCAGTACATGTAGATGAAAATGAAATCTTTAAACATAAAAATATTGGCTACAAAATGACCATCAAAGGTGCTCCATGCACCTACAATGGTGACACTTTCTCCTATTTACCATGACAAGATGTTTTATAACTTATCCGGTAACTACCTAAAATAGTGCTACTGCTAATTTTACAAAATTAATCCTATTGTCTACAATAGGGTCATAGAAGTGTAGCGAGTGACATATGCAAAATAGGAAATTGTAGATAAACAACAAAACTAACTCCCAATGTATTGGAGTATGACACCCATGTTCTCTCCAATCTCCATTACTTTGATAGTGGTTGGTGCCGAGAGCCAGTTATCATCGGAGTTCAGTAGTCTGCGGAAGGGATCTAGATTCCCATTCCTCACCCCCACCCTATACACCTCCCACGCCTCCTGGATGAAGTTCTTCCTCCTTTCCCATGCTGCCCTTTTTTGGGAAATTTCCTCATCTTCAGTGTTTGACTCCTCCGATTCAAAGGAGATGTAGTTGGTGTGGTTAAAATAGATGTGGAGGGTGCTTACCCAACAATCAGAATCCAACTCTAGAATGGCATTTCCCAGGGCCTGCCCATTAGACGGGCAAACAAAGTCGTTGATCCTCTGTATGGTCACTTCCTTTGAATCAAATATGTCAACCATAGGGCAAATGATAGCCTCATAAACAAACCCATCACACCAGTGTCGATTTTCACCCAATATACCATTAGCCACCCACCATACAACATTCCAGAGCACATCGTTTGCTTGAAATAGATGGCTGCATTGGGCCTGGATCGATTCCTCTCTACACAGGCAACTGACACCAAAATGGTGCACCATCGGTTCAGATCGAGACTTCTAGGCTTAAGACTACAATCTGAACCATTCCTTATATAAAGTTTCAAACTTTCTAGAGAAGTGTACATACTGACTAGAAGAGGCCCGAATTCCAATCAAGGTTCGCCCGAACAACATATCTTTACTATTATGAGAACTAGCCGTCAAGGTCTCTGCTCCTATGTACTTTATCTGAGGCCTGATGCGAATCTGCCAAAGCGCATGATAAAACATAGAGGTCTCTGGTTTGTCCTTCCACTAAGGTATGGCTGGCCTACTTCTAGCTAAAATGAAGCTCCAGATGAAACCACATTGGCAAGCCAAAGGAGGATTATCGGTAGCACTTATACCGATGAAACAGAGTGCAGACTCATTGGAGCACATTAAAAAATACTCAACTCAATGCACACTTTTCGAAAGATCATTCCATCAAGAAATCTTGTTCCGATGAGGAAGTAGGCAGTTGCTTTCTATCGGCTTGCATCGGCTTATCGACAAAGCATATAAATGGCTATATCCATGACCTATGAAAGCATCGATATAACTTGTAACGAAATGGCCAAGCTTATAACATAGTACCGGGAGATTGGAAGTAATAAGAAAGTTTTATCTCTATACCCAATGACTAAAGGAAACTTAAGGCGACACCATCGGAAAGAAGATTCATATCGGAGTAGTGCAAAAATTGCTATACCGATCCCCAATGATATGGAGAATTGGAATTCCGAGCCATCGATATTACCTATATCGATAAAAGAACTCGGAAGCATATAACACAAAAAGTGCATCAAAAATTCATCGGGATTTCGGGAGGAATAAAAAGGGCTATTCCGACCCCCGATGAAGATAGGAGCATTGGCTGGAGTATCGGTGTGAGTTATACCGATAAAGAGTGCATCAAATGAGGATTCATCGGGATGTCAGAAGAAGAACTTTTATGTTATGCCGAGACCCGATAGGACCATGCTAAGTGTGAGACGCATCTATTCTGGATCCAAAACGATAGTATGAATTGACTAACACACCTGTTAATAATGCGTTTTACATCGTTGATTTTGCAAGAAATGGCTGCGATTGACTAACTTGTCGCTAACACATTGTACGATAGGTAGAGCCAGGATAGCTTCAGGCTCTTCAACCCATCCCTATTCCTCCCTGTAAGAAATTTTAATAACTCTGTTTGTTGCTAAAGAGGACATGAAGAAAATAGATTTCCAGACTAACATATAAGAAGGTTTCAAAGAAAATAGAAACTGTAACATTAAAGAAAACTTATGCTCATTTTCAATATTTGATCCCAAGAAAGAATGAATGCACACCAGAATAGAAAGAAGATTTAGGGTTGAAACTTTGATGTGTATATTTATATTCATTTTGATAATTTTAGACTCAATGTAATTCCAAAGAGAACCAAAAACACCGCAGATATATTTCAGTAGAGTTTCTTTACAAATTCTTGTGATGATTTTTCCTAAGTCCTAGTATCCATTTATAACAATATGGCTGCAAACAAGCTTCGGACTTTCGTAGGAAAAGTTTGTTACAACCATGATTCCAGCTGGAAAAGGAAAGAAAAATACAATCATTTTATATCCTAATGGCCTTTTAAGTTTGTTGTTCTGCTGCAGCATCTTCCAAGTGTTGTGTGACTTCCTCTTCTTGAACTGCATATTTCTTTTTCCACACGCCATCACCTGGCTAGGAGAAGCTAACGATCTTCTTTTTCATCTTATTTAGCCTTTCCATGTCATTCTCAATTTCCCAACCTCTGTCTCCAGAAAACCATAATGTGACTTTGCTTTCTCAATCTCCTCAACTGTCTTAATAAATAAAACCATGTCATCTGTATTAATAACCTCATTTACCCTCTCTGACAAGTTACACCCCAACTCATCAAGCCACACCTTTTCCTCTTTCAGCTAATTTGGACCAACAAAACCCCCGGGAAACAACTCATACTTATGATCAGAATATTCTTTTCTATATATGTGGGCTTCTCTCTTCACACCTACCCTTTCTTCTGCTAATCCAGTCATCCCTTTTATTAACTCATAAGTGGATTTTATATTGGCATCACCCTCTGCCTCTACATGAGATGAACACATAAGTTCCAACTCCAGTCCCCTAGGCATCCACTTATTCAGAATTGGCTCTAAAGTGGCCTTATCTTCTTTCAAATCAGTCAAAATATTCAAAATTGTTTTCATATTAATGTATACAATAGAGGCTCTAACTGAGTCACCAAATTTCAAAATTGTACCTCTCACCTTTTCTTCATAGTTGCTTCTAAGTAAGGTGTGACCCTGTTTAAACTTTTCCATCTCATCTTCTAAAGTTTCAGTAGCCTCGAACCATAGGTCATAGGAGAAGGGGGAAATTCAGTGATAGGACTGGTGGGTGGGGGTCTTGTTGGAGAAGATGTAATCATTAAATTAGATGACTCACCTTTCTGGCACTGCCCTGCCAATTGACTTTGTAAACTAGCAATGTTGCTGTCTCAGTTGGCTATCTCTCCTTTGGGCTCATTATAAGCCTTTAAAATTGTTTCCAGTTTTACCTGGAGATTAGCTCTCTCCTTAGCTTCTTTCTCAGCCACTGCCACACTGAATTTTGGAGTTTCTAGAACTGTGCTAGCAACTTCCACCACTCCAATGTCCTGAACTCTCTTCACTAGCATACCTCCTAGGTAGTTGGATTATGAGGTGTCCTTCCTCCTTTTGCTCTCATCCCTCTTTAGGGACCACATAACCAAAGTAGCATTATCCTTAGTGAATGTCACTCCTTCTAGGGGCTTCGTTTCTTTCCTTATTGCTTCAAGCACTAAGGCATCTACTATGTCCAATTCAAGAAGGATTAAAACACCAGCCTTTGACACCATTTCTCTCCCCTCTTGAGGAGTAATGGATTTGAATTCTGCCATCATTTCTTGCTTCACCTCTTCCTCCAGTATATTTACATCTTTTTGGGGTTGCTCATTCTTTATCTTCTCACGTCTTGCCTTAAATTGCTCAATGTTTTGTTTCCAAACAAATTGCATAAAGGACCCTGTTGTAAAAAAATTATTATCAGCTAGGAACTTGTCACTAGCATGTTTGATAGCAGGGCCTAGCTCCTTTCCTTTCAACTCACCTGCAATCAAAGTCATCTCAGTAGTCGATGGCTCTTTGGGCATTCCCTCTTGTGTTTCCTCATAAGTGTAGGCAATCTCACCGAGACTTCCTAACTGCAACAATTTCTCTACGGCTGCCTGCTCATCTCCCACATGGATAGGGGATTGGGAGGGAAAGTACAAAGGTTCACCTGTTTGCACCTCTTTGCCTTCCCTTTCCCTTTTAGGGGAGTTTTGGGTGTCAGTGACATCTCCTATTGCTCTCTTTCCTTTTGAAATATAGGGCTCACCAGTTACCGGCACTAGCACACTATACCTTCACTTCTTATGCATCACATAATCACCCGAAGGGATGGCCTTGGCAAAGGCAGGCTTGGCTAAAACTAACTTAGCCCTTTGAGGATCATTCCTCATTATAACCTCCCTCTTCTCCTTCAATGTCTGCATTAGGTGTTAAAAATGAAGAATTAAGAATTTAATTTTCTCATGAAAGGGAGTAAAACTAGACAGAGGATCATAACCACCATCAAATTGGTGAATAAAATCAAGAGCCTTCTTATATGCTACCCATTTTTCTTTTCTCAATTCTTGCTCATCTAGATTGAATTCATTTATGATCAGATCCTCAGGAAATTGGAACTAATGTGGTCTACCTTTATGTACTGCTCTCTTTCTGAACATACCATTGAAGAAATCTTTAGGGTCAACAAATCTTGATACTGTAGTAGGCAACCTATATGGCTGAAAGAAATCATCAAAGTGTTTCCAGCCACCCTTGGTAATTACAAATTGATGAGCAATGGTGATGGTAGGGAAAATGGTCCCTTTTCCCCTATTTGTTAACTCTGCCTCTTGGAGACCCCCAATTTGCCTTAGGATCTCTACAATTCCTATCTTCAATGGGACTTGATAAGGAAGCAAATATGGAGTTCCTCTAAATCCATAAACTCTAAACACTGTAGAGACAGGGTATAAATATACATCACCCCAGTTGTGCGCAATCTTGATACCTTCAACAAATTCTTTAGGCCAAAGGAACTCTATGAGGGCCTTAGGGATGCTAGGATTTGTTTGGCACAAGAGAATCCAAAGCCTAGATACAAAGCATCTGTCAAACTTCAAGTAACTGGCATCCTCTCTATCCCAAGACAAAATTGTGCTCATAATTGCACAGGCATCTCTTCACCATCCTTTTCCTTAACCAGATCCATTCCATTAGCAAAGTAATCAGCACCTTTAAACAAAAACATATGCATGAGAAGAGAATACCACCCAAAAGGTCTGTCTACCTTGCCATTTTTAATCCCTGTCAGCGCTGCATGGATTGCATTAGTGAGATAAGATGCATAATCAAAAATTACTGCTAGAGAGGGGTTTAAGATCTGTGCTATCATTAGCATATAGTGAGTTGGCATACTGGTTTGGGCATCTTCCCCAAAAATCTGACAAAGTGACCAATACATGCCTTTAGCCCTCAGAGTAAACAAATTCACAGAGAAGGGTTCCATGGTACTAGGGCCTACAACAGTTAACCCTCCTATTTTGACAAAAAAATCTTTCAAAGGACTGCTCCTGAGATGATCTCTCTGGACATTGTAGACCTCTGCAAGTGTATCAAAATTGATTGGCTCTAAGTAGTTTGATACCTCACTGAGCTTAAACACCTTCCTAAACTCATCATCGTTAATCTCAATTAAGGCTCCCCCATTCACATTTCTCACACATTTAGCAACAGGGTCATAATTATTTGCAACCTGGGTTAGTAAATCTACATCCATAAAAACCCCAGGGACTATGAGCTTTCCCACATCTAATTCCCATAGACTGTTCATTGGAGCAGCGGAATGTCTTTGGCCAAAACCCACCTTGAAAAGTCCCAGCCCTAATAGCCCTATCTATGAATCCCTCGACCAGTTCCCTTTGTCATACAAACCATCTCCAATTCTCAAACGGGGGGCCTTGGGCACTAATTCTTTGATCTTAGTAGCGACATTTGTAGACATGGTTAATTGTTCCAAGAAATCATCACATATAGCTCTATCCTAATAATTCACTTTCCCTATAGAATCTCTTCATGGTGCCATCTTGAATTATAGGTATTTCAATTTAAAACTCAAACAGACCTCTCAAAATCTAAACACCCAATGAAACCAATTCAAACTGTAACTTTCAAAATGAGTGCAAAACTTACTTGTTGCCTGAAGAAATTCACTCTGCGCAATGCTTCCTCTGCAAAATTACTTGAATTGATACTAAAATTCTGTTGATGTGAGGCTTAATAGGGCAACAAAGCGTTGAATTGCAACATTAATCTACAAGCTTCGCCAATGAATTCACAATTGAATTTAAGAAAACCTCCAATGGACCACAAAGGAAATCTCATTGTCATGGCTTTTCGCTGTTTCACAAAGATTAAAAACCGTGCATTCACTCAATCTATACTCTCCATGGTGAGTGCAAACCCTTTTCACTAACCATATGAAGTCCTCACTGCAAAGGGTTTTCACTATTTTGTGAAGTTTAAAAACCTTGCATCTTCGGGCTATGAAACAACGCTCATCATTGGATCTATTTTGAGATGTAAAACCTTTAATCCTGAGTCCAATCTGTCAGGCCCACCATCCTTTCACCACTTCGTGAAAGATAAACTCCACGCTATTTCGCCCACCGAACTAATGCACACCGTCAGATCCTTTTCAAGATGCACCTTCTTTACTTTCCACATCATCCTCCTGCTGGGCCCACTTCCCTTTTGTTGCTTCGCAAAAGATAAACTCCGACCATCTTTCCTTTATGAAACAACGCGGGCTATTGGATCATCTGGAAGATATTGTCCATTAACCTTCATTCCGGGCCCGCCACTCTTTTTTCAAAACATAAAAGGGATAAATTTCAAAAAACCCTAAACCTTCAGAATAGACGCAGCCCAGACAGATATGGATTGACTAACACGCATGTTAGTAACATGTTTTTCACCATGGATTTTGCAGTTAATGGTTGCGATTGACTAACATCTCACTAACACGCTGTGGAACAGGTCTGTTTTGGAGGGCTGCGACTATTCTGGCTCCGAAACAAACCTTTCATACAACGTGTTAGTGACAGGTTAGTCAATCGCGACCATTAAATGCAAAATTGACAGTGAAAAATGCGCGACTAACACGCATGTTAGTCCCTCCGTAATGCCTTTTTGGAGCATTTGGAGCTAGAATAGCCTCGTCCAACCCCTCCCAATAGCCGAAACATAGTCTGATATGTCCCATCGTGTATCGACATAGTTCAATTTATGTCCTTCCAATGCCTCGATGATCTCAATATACCAGTTCGCATTGTGACCAAGTTGCCCGTGTTATCGGCATAAATCACTCCGAAGAATTCCTAGCAACTCTACATTTTCCTTAATAGTCCTATCGGGACTTGACATAACATAAAATTTATTCTTCCGATGTCCCGATGAGTCCTAATGCATGTTTACTTTATCGGTATGATTTACACCGATATTCCTGCAGGTGCTTTTATCTTCATAGGGGGTCGGAATAGCATTTTCCTATTCCTCCCGAAGTCCCGATGAGTCTCTGATGCACTTTTATGCTTTATGCTTCAGAGCTTGATTAATCGGTTTAGGTAATACCGATGGTTCCGCCTTCTGATTCTCCATGTCATCGAGAATCGATCTAACTATTTTTTGCACTATCCCGATATGGTCTTTTTCTCCGATGGGCCCACCTTTGGTTCCCTTCAGTCATTAGGTATCAGGATAGACTTTTCTCATTACTTCCGATCTGCCGATGCTATAACTCCATGATCCGCATTGCCTTATCCTTACAAGTTACAATGATAGGTTCATAATTGCCTCTTCCCAATGAATCCGCCCACTGATTTATTAGTACATGTTATGCTGATATTCTATATTTTGCTTTCCAGTGTTGTTTCATGGAGAGTACTTATGCCAATAATTAAAATTTTACATTTTTGAACAAATGAACCATCCACCTTCAATCGATAGAGGTTGTGCCTGCCGATAGAGATCACAGATTTTCTTCACACTGTTTCATCAATCAGATTTAAACCGATGAGTATGAAGAAAGGTCAAGTGAATTGGACGCATATTTCAAATGGCCTCGGCTACTGTAGCTCCAAATCAGACCTATCGAACACTCAAAATATCACTTAACATTCCCTTCAATATGCCGAAGTGATGCTTTTTCATGAAGATACTACAAGATATCACCTGTACATACAATCCACCACTAAATGCTCTTATGATGAAACTAAAAGTGTCCACATATAGCACAAAACTATTTTGTAAATAAATGTGCTAACATGATGGGCAGGATGAAGGTCTAACAATAAAGTAGATTTGGTCATTTGTGCGAAGTGACCAATATCATGGCAAACACATTTGACATCAACCAATATATCAAAACAGTATCACACTGAAGATATAATCACTGTGGCTGTTTATTGTTTACGATATCTCTTTCTTTCTCCGATATGTGCAGGACGAGAATGGGAAAACACGGGAAATGGAAGGACATTATGGTATTGGAAGTTCAAGATGGTGGTGAAGGTTTGCGTCATTTCTGTTCAAGGGATATTTAGTGGATGCCAATTTGTGTCGAAAATGATTCAACGACAGACCTGTGTGCAGCAATTCCACTGGATAGATTGGATGCATTCATGAGAGGGGAATCATTGTGCAAAGGTGTTGAAACCCAATTCCTCTGAAAGCGGCACAGTGAGCACGATAGTGGTCTGCACAAAACGCACACAACAAAGATGTACAACAAGTTCGTAGACACATTCTTTCATATTATTTGTCTATGTTTAATGACATAACGACTATTGTTGATAATAGGAGAGTTGTTTTTTGAAGGTATTGGTGTTCATATGGGCCACAAGACAATAGGAAGAAGTCACCGAATAAGAAGCGCGCGCAGACATATCAGAAAAAAAAGAGGTTGTACATGCCACTTCATTGTTAAGGTGTTATATGGTAGGCCAGATGTGGCCATCTTGATATTCAAGCAACCGTTGCATGTAGACAACAATGGTGAAGCTTGTCATGGTGTCGATGATACCAGCAATGAGCTGTGCTCTCAATTTGCACCAAACCTTTCCGATGAATGCAAAGCATATATAGAGAGGTTGTTGCCGATGGATGTGAGTGTTGATGCTATTGTGGACTGACATCTTGATGATCCCATTTTTCATGACATGTTGAAGAAGAGAGATTCATTCGTGACGCGCAAGGATGTTATCAACATGGCAACGAGGGTCTGTTCTATTCGGTCACGAAAGCATGTGCATGATGCCAATAGCATCTTAGAATGGAAAAAATAAGATGAGGCAAATTTCTTTTTTTTCCAGTAGCCACAAGGTATCGACAAACCTTTCATTATGGGAATACAAACGGCTTGGATGCTTGACATGATGGTATGATTCTCGCATGGCTCAATCATCTCAATGGATTCGACATTCGCAACAAACAAATACGGGGTATGTCTCTTCGAACTTAACCTGTTTTCATGCAGCCCATTTGATCCTTGGATGATCATGATCTTCATGTTTGTTGTTTAAAATAGTATCAATTGTATTTGTCTCTCATCTTGGACGAGCAACAATAGGGGGTGCCTGTTGCATGGGCTATGACATCAAGGAACAAGATCGAGGATATCTAGGTGTGGTTGATGGAGTTGCAGAGATGAGGAAAGGAAAAGAGGCCTGATTGGAGGATCAATGCATTTATCACAGATGATGCGAGTGCAGAGATTCAAGACATACAGTAAGTGCAAGAGCAATATTTTGGCTACATGAAATCAAACAGTATGGTGCACTGCTTTACATTTTATTTTAAATGACCACGCTCCTGCCTCAGCCCAATTAAACATTTTATTCATAACAGGACTATTTTTGAATGTCGTGTCATACTTTGTATTTGGCACGTGCGTCGAGTATGGTTGAAGAACATATACAAGTATGCAACGAAGGAAAGAGCAATGGACATTTTTCACTGTCTAGGGACGATAATGATGGCAATGCATGAAAGTGAAGAGAGCATGGTGGAGAAGCTGCACACTTTCTTTGCCGAATTTAGTGATCAACCACGTTTTCTAGAGTACTTCTATAGCACATGGTGTCAAGGAGAAGGCCGTATCGGTGAGTTCGACATTACATTCGAGTGGTTGCTTTATGACTTGTTACCCATTTTGGTTGTCGTTTGGTAGTTGACATCCTACTCCTATTTTTAATTTCTTTATTTCAATTTTTTTTTTTTGGCCAGCTATGTGGGTGAAAAACTTCAAGAATTTTGCTCATGCTAACCAGGACACAAATAATGCCATCGAATCATACCATGGTAAGTTGAAGTCATTGCACCTAAGAGATGATAAAAAGACGTGCTCGACGAGGGTGGACAATCTGTATTTTATACTTTTGTATAAAGTGGAACCATTCTACTAGCATAAGCAAGAATTGCAGCATTTTGGATTTATCAAAAACTATAGGTTGACACATTTGCAAACTAGTATGGAGAGGGAAAAGGCAATTCCTGATGCTGATTATGTTCCAGACGACACTACTCCTGGATGGTACTGGGTGAAAAGTCATTCCTCGTGCAACTGGTATGTGGTTAGGAAATTTGGGGATCACTTCTACATCTGTGAATGTCCGTGGAGTTTGCAAGGAAACATGTGCAAGCATGCGTTGAAGGTTGTTGCAATGATGAACAATTTATTCCATGATTCACGTGTTCCTGGTAAGTGGATGTTCGTGAATGTTGATTTTTGCTAACTTAAAAGATGTGTACTTCACCCTAAGATCTTGTTTCATACAGATCCTATTCATATGGCGACTCCAACATTTGCTAATACTAATGAAAACCCAACACCTAAACCTATCGTCGACACCATTTATAATGCACATACAAATTTAGAGGATGTGGACACCATAATGTGGAACGAAGCAAACATAAAGTTAAACATATTGTCACAAACAATGTTGCCTTCAGGCGATAAACTAATGGCATTTGTAGGCTATCTGGATAAGTTCATGGCTGATCTTCAGAATGCCGGTGCCATGTCATTTGATTTTAGACCATCTACTGATCCAGCCAATACAACCACCAAACGTATGCGGCCTTGGTTCAGTGCAAGTCGGCTCCATCATCGCAATCGGTGGAAACATAGGCATAGTAGTAGGAGTTAGATCTGTCATGATGTTCAACAGCCTCTCACCTTTGAGTTTCCCTTTGAGACTTCTAGGAGGAGAAGGGGAAAGAGGCAATTGGACCAAGAATGGGAACCGCATGTCCTTGCCACTACATCGGTTGTCTCTGATACAGGTTGGTACTCTAGTGTCACCTGTAAGTGGTTTCTAAACATGTGAATACTACACACGTTTATTTAGTCATTGTGTCTTGTACTCGGTGAAAGTGATACACACTTATCTATGACAGTGTTCGGTACCCCCTCAACACCTGGCCATAGAACTCCTCATCGGCGATTGGCTTTTGATGGTCTTTTACGTGGAGAGGGATCACACAGTGATCCTCGCTAATACTAATTTTGGTATTATTTGTTCAGATCAAGCTTTATGTTTGTAACTATGTCATATATGTGCTTGATGTCCCTTGATGTTTAGCCATTCTTAATTCAACCTCTTGCGTAGTATGGAACAACTTTGTTTATTGTAGTTGTGTTGTAATGTTTACTATAACTGTCCCTAACCATCTTTTATAATGTATCTTTGTATGTAGGTCCATTGTTTTTTCACCCTATTTTATCACTAAATGGCATTCACATACACGTCGGGCGACAGGCGCAGGTTTTATGCAACTTAAATTTCAGTATTACGCTTTTATGTCTTCAATTTATTGAATGCTCTAGTTAAATAATTAATACTCTTATGGTGTGATTATGTTTTGCATTTTTTGAGTGCTTGATACTCTTATGTCTTACATTTCTTGAATGCTATAGTTATATTACTAACACTCTTATCGTATGTATCTGCAAACTGCTAGAGAGATTGGCAGAGAACGACGAGGAGTCTACCTTATTTCAGCGCCTCCTGGATATCATTGTTTCGGATATTATCCGAATAATAACTCCCAAAAAGACCGCTGAGTGGACCATTTGAATGGGAAGATATTATACTGATGACAATATGTACACGGTCCACATACAAGACGTGATCTCCTTTGCCAGATTGTCGACTCCGTTGACAGTTGCTTTGTATAGGCGACTATGGCCAGTGTATTTTGCCCTTGCATATTGGCTAGTCACTCTCCCTCAGATTCACATAATCTGTGTTGACAGACCCCATTGGAGACGTGGATGGTCCCTGGTGCCTTACTCTAATGACAGTATTGAGGATGTCACAACATTCTTTCCATGGAACCTACTTATTATGGACTACACCCCCATTTTCATGGGTTATGGTAGTCCACGGCTAGCAGGGAGGTTTGTGAGGATACATAGTAGATTCCCATCGCAGAGGAGGTCCTCTAATTAAAATTATATAACTGGTCCTGGATGACTATGCTATTATTTATAAAATAGTTAATTTCTATGGTTACATAGCCGATCTTTGAACGTCGTTTGTCTCGAATGTTTACCATTTATATGTTTGTCTCGGTTATGTTTACAATTTATATGTTTCTCTTGGTTATGTTTACAATTTATATGTTTGTCTCTATGCACTCTGTCTACAAAGCAATACACTTTATATGTTAATTTAAATGTAATAGAAATAATCCTTTCTCTAAACAGCATGCGTCTATTATGCTTTTATGTCTTCAATTTATTGAATGCTCTAGTTAAATAATTAATACTCTTATGGTGTGATTATGTTTTGCATTTTTTGAGTGCTTGATACTCTTATGTCTTACATTTCTTGAATGTTATAGTTGTATTACTAACGGTCGCGAAAGCCAATTACTAACCTCTCACTAACACACGAAACTAACTGGTGCGATTGACTAACTTATCACTGAAAAGTGAAACTAACGACTGTGATTGACTAACCTATCACACAAACACAATATTAATGGCTGCGGTTGACTAACCTATGAAAAAATGTGAAACTAACAGTTGCGGTTGACTAACAGTTGCGATTTGACTAGTGGGTGGTAGAATTTTCCTTTTGCCATGCGAAACAGCAAGCTAGACTAACACGCCATCGAAACTAAATGTTGTGATTGAGTAACCTATAACAAAAACGCGAAATTTACTGCTCCAATTGACTAACCTATGACAAACATGCAAAATTTATTGCTCCAATTGACTAACCTATCACAAACAAGCAAAATTTACTGCTACGACTAACCTATCACTAACACGCGAAACTTACAGCTGCGAATGACTAACCATGCACAAACACGCGACATTTACGATTTTGATTGACTAACCTTTAGCTAACACACAAAACTAATGGTTGTGACTCAATTACTAGCTGACTCAAAAATAACAGTATGGATTGACGAAGACGCGTGTTAGTCGTGCATTCTACACCGTCGATATTGCAATTAATGGCTGCAACTGAATAACTTTTCACTAACCGCTGAAGCTATTTTGCCTTCAAAATAGACCTTTCATAGAACATGTTGGGATAGGTTAGTCAATCACAACCGTTTATTGCAAAATCAACGGTGTAAAACGCATGACTAACACATGACAGGTTAGTCAATCACAGCCGTTAACTGCAAAAACTAGGTGTAAAATGCGTGACTAACACGCGTATTTTTTGAGGTAGAATAGACATGTCCCTTCTACAATGGGCTATCTATCGTAAAGCCAAGATACACACCCACAGTAGTTGACAGAGAATAAGGTTTTGGACATTTGATGATACGACAAGTTGGAAAGACTGACCGTAGAATCACTAGCAAACTAAACTTAGATGTGGCTAAACTGAATGAAGATCAAATAGAGTTTCTATTGAGGGAGGACTCTACATATAAGAGGCAATATGAAAAAAAGTGATGAAGACAAGCAAAGACTACAAGCAAGATTAATAGTTACAGACGTTTTGTGTTGTAAAACTTTAATAGTTAATACTCATTGATCTATATTTAAAGTGATGAAGACAAGCAAGATTAATAGTTACAGACCTTTCGTGTCGTAAAGCTTTAATAGTTAATACTAATTGATTTATATTTAATATTTACGAAGAATAATAGTCATTCAATAGTCTATCTTATGTACTTGTGATTCAGTTTATCCATCATTTATAAATAAGCATTTTTTGTAGTCTATTAAAAAAAATTGCCATCATACAATTAGTGGTTCTTTTTAATCCGCTATAAAAAAAACTTTTAACCTAAAGTTACGTTTCAGGTATAGATTCACCTGCCTTGGTTTGCTAACACTGATTGGGAAGTCATATTAACTTATTAAGAGAAGTCCATTCATCATAGAAGCTACATAGAACCATTCAGAAAGCATGAAAAAGTGTACAACAAATCAATCATTAACCATTGATGTTTAAGTGAAGTCAATCACATTTATTTATTTTTTATTTTTTTTGACAAGGTGCCAAGGCTAGTTAATATATTTTTACAACTGGTTCAAGGGACTGGTTCAAGAAGGGCTTCTGAAGAAAAGAACTAGAAAGAAAAACTTCGATCAATCAAGTTTATTGAAAATAACCATTCATGAAGCATACAAAGTGTCTTCCTAAATGGAAGAATATGTCTGATGACAAAAGTCTGCACCACTGCTGACGTTTTATTGAAGAGGAAAACTTTTGTAATAGTGCAAGCCTGTTATAGAGGCAGAGGTTGAGTATTTAAATGACTTTTGTTTCCCCCAATGGTCGAAGTAAGGGGAGGCACATCATTCCCATCATCTTCATCGGTTACAGAGGCAAACACCTCCACGTACCTCTGTTTCTAGTACTAAGCGCGTTGTGCATAAACATCTAGCATCCCCTACATCTGCTCACTTATGATTTTGTTGTTTTTAGCACATGCCTCACGAACTACCTTCTGTCTCTCATTTGCCATCTGCAAACCACACACTTCCAGCTCAAGGTCTGTATTCTTATCGTCCAAGTCCATGACCTTGTTATTGAGTTCCATGCATTTCTTATTGAGTTCAGTGCATTTCTTAATGAGTTTGGTGCATCTCCTTTTCACTTCAATGAGTCTCCATTCAAGATCAGAAACAATCCCCTTCAGCCTTTCATTTTTAGCATGAGCAATTTTGACCTTTTGCGTTAGCAGTTCTACTTGCATGGCATCAAACTTCATTATGTCCATCCCATCGTTCCAGTCTGCAAAGGGCGGTGGTGGTTGTCTTGCAGACTTCCCTAAACCACTGTCAGAGGTGAGAACATCAGTCATCCCATTCACCTTTGAATTCATAGCAGGCGTTTTGTTCTGCGGAACAGATGTTTCCACCACCTTTCTTTTTCCTGTCTGTGGTCTTCCCATTGCCATCCCTGCAAACAATGCCAAAAAGAAGTATCTATAGATAGGTGGGCAAGACAACATAAAAAATGCAAGAAACAATAGTTTATGCCAACAAGAAAGGAACTGCTATCCATTGCATTTTTTGGAATGAATACCATTATGCATGATACAAAAAGTTAACATGTTCGGTAAAGTTGACATGTTCGCTAAACTGAGCACTTGGGTGCCAGGTTACCTGCCAATTGGGAATCCATGTTTTGGGAAGATAACTCCATCAGTCAGCAATCCTCATCCTGCATCCAACTTATTACACATATGCCATGAAACTATAACGGAAGTCTGGTGTATTTTAATAGTTTTTTGTTTTTTTTTGGTTATTTTTTTGTTGTTAATTCATTTCAAATTCAGTGTTCAAAAACAAACAATAACAATGGTATATTCAACTATCGTAAGCTACAGTGGAAAGAGCACATGGTTCACAATTTCAATCAAACACTCTACTTCATCTGTATATGTAAAAGAGTTGCAGGGACCCAATTGGTACACAATAACAAAACCTATGCATATGCAACATATAAGAGACCTTGAACAAAACTTGAACAGTAAACAACTATCATCGACTTTATTGTACCATCCACTATCATTATTAAAACTATTGCACACCAAAGAAAGGTTTGTGAAGTTATTAAAGGGTAGTTGATGGTGCAGGATCACCATGAAAGAGTCAAAGAAATCAAGCCTTTACAGTTATTTTGCTTAAAATAACAGGAAAAATGTTTAAAATAGCAGGAAAGGTTGAATAATAATGTACAATTCATCTAAGACAAACAATAATTCAGAGGGTTTAAACTATGCTAAGGTAAAAGCCATGTCAATATAACATCTCCAAATCCCATCTGAATAAAGTCTATGAAGACTGAAATTCCACCACAGTATCTCGCTCTAAATATTTGGAAAGAGGAACAACAACTATGATCAAAGAATATTATCGCCTCCGTTGTCTGGATTGCGCAATGGAGTTGACGGCACCATAAAATTATTTATGCTTCTTCTCATTCTTATGCAACTCAGGAGGGGTGATGCTAGGTGATCGCAGCCTGCGACTTACCCGTCTAATCACAGGGCCGTGTTTAACATCCTCTTTTTGTGGCTGGACAGTTTTGCCAACTTTATCTTGCTACATACAAACGACATCATACAAGTGCTGCCTATTTCATTCCATTGAAATAAGGTAAAGGATGGAATGAGAAGATGGAGGAAGGGATCTTGTCATCTTTGAAACTTACCAAGAGTGGGGAACATACCAGGTCTTCAATGGGCCACACTGCCCACAAGTTTAGGGAATTTGACAAGACATCGGCGAAAGGACCTGGGAAAGGCAGCTGGGCATTTGCATCAAAGACTTTGATGATGCAAACTTTAGCATAATGTCATGGGAGTGGAATAGCATGACACATTACACCCTTCCCTAGGCCATCAACAACACCTTCCCCAACCACTGCCCCATCCAGAAGTAGGTGGACTTCAACTCCAATAGCAACAGTGTGAGCATCTTCATTGGCACACTCTTCTTTGTCTTCCATGGTTGCCTGCATCTGTAACGAGTGGACACGATCGCTTAAATAAAATTCTTTATACATCTCGATCAAACATAATCAAATGAATTCATGCCAATGCAGTACAACAGTATCAGAGTAGCTGTCTTTCCTGGCCCATTGCCCCCATTGCGGTCATGGTCTGCATTTGTACATCCATCATCATTTCCCCTAGACTCTTTCTCAATGCTTGTTTCTATCAGATTATGTTGCAAAACGTGACACATTATACAGGAGTGTAAGTACACATTAAACCCATACACCTACGAATAGTACTAGACCAAGGTCAATGAATTTTACATGACTAAGGCAAAAATAGGAACACAGATAATGGACACAAACCACAACATCATAAAAAATGCTCCAGTATAACACTGCCCCTCATTGCCTGTTATCCAAAAGAAGAGCACAATACCTGTTCATCTCTGCTCTTATCCTCCAATGTCTAGCCCAATTGAGTGACTCCTCTACAATCTTCTCACCACTACATGCACTCAATTTTCCATTCATCGTCTCCTTCAGTTTCTCCCTTGAAATAGACTTCTGAAGTTTCTCATCCAATACCGCGGCCAACTGCATAAAAAAAGAGTTACTATATAGTATAACATGCCATGTCATGATATAGCACTACATGTCATGCACAATGGCACCGCATTACCTATTCATCTTTGCAGCTATCCTCCAACCTCTACCCCAATTGAGGAGAGTGCTCTGCAATTGTCTTGCAACTGCATGCACTTAGTTTTCAATCATCGTCTCCTTCACCTTCTTCCTCCTAACAGACGTCTGAGATTTTGGACTTGGTTTTTCGGGAACACTACAAGTACACATGGTGTCATCAGGCAACTACATTGACTATTCTTTGCTCGTATCGTCCATCATTTGGCCCAAGTCAGGAGACTACTCCACAATCTTCTCGACACTGCATGCACCCAATTTTTCATTCGACGTCTCCTTCAGCTTCTTTGACAAAATGAACTTATACATAACAAATGCCCGAGGTTTTTGACTTAATTTTTTTTGCACACTACATTTTGGGTCATCCAATACCATGGGACAGTCCATGCTCCCTCCACGGACCCCATCAGACTACAATGACATGGATGAAATAGTCAACATACTACATAGTGTAGTGCAAAGCATACCATGCAATGAAAACACACATATGGACAAGCCAACAGACACTCACCTTCGATGACAAACATGTCGCGTCATCTAAAGTCAGACTTGTTTTTTCTACGGCATTCTTCTTTTCTTGCTTCCTCGACGAATCGCATGCAGGCTCATTGGCTGGCACGTTTATTTGAGGATGTGAAGTCCACCTTCTTTTTTCTGCAGCATTCTTCTTTTTTTGCTTCCCCGACAAAATAGGTGCACCCTCTTTTGTTTGATGACCTAAAGCCCACCTTGAATTTTTTGCAGCATTCCTCTTTTTTTGCTTCCCCAACAAAACAGATGCAGTCTCATTCACTGGCACGTTTGTTTCGCGATTAGCCTTCAATGACAAAACCTCCTCGCCATGGCCTGCACTGTCACTTAAAATCTGGGCACTAGGATAAGATACCTCAATAAGTCATTCTTCACATGTTTAAAGGAATTTAGTAAAAAGTAAAAAAATACGATCACTAAAAAATTACCTCTGTTGCAATATTCTTTCTTTGTAGTAACTCTAAAACCTTCTTCCTTCTCGCCTCCCTAACTGGACTGTTGTCGTACACTCACATTGCTTCCTTTATCTCTTCCTTCCCTTTGATAGGAAGCTCATCACGTGTTTTCTTGCCATATTTCATACAGACCTGGTCAGTGACACATTTTTTTTGCATACTGCATCGTACGCCCATTTGGTATTCAATATTAGACTCCCTCTTTTTCAACTCCAACGACGATTTCTTCCTATGATCGGCACTGCGCTTTCCACTTCCACATTGTTGACAACTACGTCATGCAGTCCCCAAAAATGGTAGTTGATGTTCTCTGGCTCTATGCATATTAAGCCTCGCCAGATCCCAAAACCGAGGACCTCCATTTTCGGAACAATAACGGAAGAGACAAAAGTAGTGCAACCTGCCATTAATATGTTCTCTTTTGTGATCAGCCTGTTGCTGCACACAACCAATAGAGACAAAGAGTCACATTCAATTTTGCACTAACCAAGCATTATAAAGATAATCCAACATATAATGACTAATAGTGGACCTCCTTGTTACTCGCCCCTCCTTGTTCCTGTTCACGACCGTTGACAAAATCACGTTGTCGTTCAGCCTCCTGCTCTATGCTCACCTCATGCTCGCTACGAACGTCCCCTTTTTTACTCTCACCACCTTGAGCATCAGTATAATTGGCCTCATCTACACTTCCACTAGCCTCATCTTCCTCACCAGCACAACCACTATCATAATGTTGTTCAATAAAATAGCAAACATCATCGATCCATTTTATGCCCGTGTATATATCTACATTTCCACTTATAAATCCCAACTTCCACCAACCATGCCATCCAATGATGGAAAAAATATATAATGCAATGAGAAATAATTACCAGTGTGGTTGTGTAGTCGCTGAGAAGCTGACTTGACAGTGGGTTCAAAATTGGAGACCCGACTGGTGACTCATTCAGATTTGAATCCCCAACTAGTCCCTGACTTGAAGGCCCATCCCCTGACTCTTTCGGATTTGGATCCCCAAGTAGTCTCACATCTGAAAGACCAACTCCTGAGTCTTTTAGATTTGAATCCTCAACTACTCGTGGATGTGAAAGTCCAACTCCTGAATCTTTCAGATTTGAATCCCCAACTTGTCGTGCATCTGAAAGCCCAACTCCTAAGTCTTTCAGATTTGAATCCTCAACTACTCATGGATGTGAAAGTCCAACTCCTGAATCTTTCAGAATTGAATCCCCAACTTGTCGTGCATCTGAAAGCCCAACTCCTGACCCTTTCAGATTTGAATCCTCAACTAGTCCTGGATATGAAATCCCGGCTCCTGAAACATTAAGATTTGAATCTCCAATTGGTCACACATCTAAAAGCTCAACTCCCAACTCTTTCGGATTCGAATCCTCAACTACTCCCAGATATGAAAGACCAACTCCTGAATCTTTCAGATATGAATACCGAACTCTTCCCGCTTATGAGAGCCCACGTCTCTCCTGGGTATACAAATTAGCTCTCCAGTCACAAGCATTAAACAATTACAACACCAAGCAATACTACATGTTACATAATCCATTAAAACTACTTAGCTTACAGGCAGGCCGATGTCATGTGTCACTGGGAAGCCAATGCGGCCAACTCCTAGGAGATCATCTACCTTTAGCTCCAACAACCCATAATCAAGATCAACATTTTCCCTCAACCTTTTTCGCAACACAATTGACATGACTGAGCTGAAACATAAAAAAAATGCAATTCATATTCGTCACACTATCAATAACACCACACATTCACTACAAATGACATAGCCAACACATGACCGGTTATGCCGACATTCCAATACAAAGTCAACATGTCACTGTGTTATGTACAACCCAGCTAATAGTTTAGCCATAAACTATCCATGATATTCCACTCTAGAACATATTTGGTTGCAATTGCAACAAAATAATGACTATGATCCATTGCCAATGCTATTAAAAAGGCTTCCTGTGTTCTCCCCATCCAAAATACAACACAAAAACTAGACTTTCTTAAGGATTGTTAAAGACGGATGCAAAACATGCTTAACGGATCTGCTGTGTCTATTTCGGCTCCAAAATGGACCTTTCCTACAACGTGTTACCGACGGGTTAGTCAATCGCATCTGCTAATTGCAAAATCGATGCTGTAAAATGAGTGTGCAGCAATTAAGATGGTCAATCTATGTCAGAGAATAAACAATGATTCATTACCATTAACAAAGTCTTTGACGATAATTAATGGGTATAGAGACCTCCAATTCATTTTTTGAAAGACACAAGTCTTTTGAAACGAGTGTCTATTCTAAAGCTTCCATCTATTTGTTGACATCGGAATAGTACTATTTATTAAAAATGTACTCTTAAGTTACAAAAAGAAAAAAGAAAAAAACACTCTAAAGGATAGACACGTGAGGAGTTCATCATGCCAACCCGAGACACCTCAAACAGAAGCCCAAATCACATTTCAGATTGGAGTTGGATCATCAAACACATTTACTTCTCAAACATCATGAACATCAATAATCTAGAAATAGAAATACACTACGATGAACATTAACACTCTCATGCAAATCAACAGAATATATACAAATTTATAACACATAGTTTCCAAGAATCAGGATTTGTGGTTCATTTATTCAACACTGGTTTCATGACTTGAAGATCCATAAATAACAATCGTACTGCGTTTAGGTTCAAAACTTATATCTTATTGTCTAATATGGTGCATCTATAGCATATAATAAAACGCATCAGCCAATTGCATTGTTCATTTTCATTATTATCAAATTCAGTAAAAGTAAGGACATTAATATTACATGATCAAGAACTGAAATTTATACATACATTTGTACTGCATAAAAAAATTATATACAACAAACTATATATATATATATATATGTATATATATATATATATATATATATATATATATATATATATATATATATATGTATATAACAAGCGCCTTTCAAAAAGTTGCACAAGCCCAAAGATTATTAATAAGGGGATATTGCAGTGCAAGTAGTATTAAACAAGGGAGACAGAGCAACAACCTGGGAACATCTGGACGTTTGCCAGGGGACTACTCAATAGTCCTTGAAAATCAGCAACCTGCATGGATAACTAATGTTACTGGTAGTCTACATTAGGAAGTACATGCATTTCCAAAGACATAAAAGGAACCTACATGTTCATATATGAAATTGCATTTTAACATCCAATATAAACTACCACTAACTAATTTATATCACCTAAATTATATATGTCAACTTGCCATAGTACCAGAGTTGTACAAGAGTTGTCTATATCAACCAACTATTTTCGTAATATTGTTGTGCCCTCAAGGACAAACACCTCTATTCCGACTCAAAATCAACGCTACGGTCTGACTAACATGTAGCTTAGACTCGAAATCAATGCTATGGTCTGACTAACACACAGCTTAGACTCGAAATCAATGTTACGATACCTCCTCCCTGCACATGAAAAATAACCCGTGTGTTAACAGGTGATAACAATACGACTAACTCTATATTTTACATTCAATGGATGCAATTGGATAACATATCACTAACACGCAGTACCATTTGTCTATTCTCAAGCCTTGTTATTGACTAACTCCATCTCCTATTTTAAATTGCATCGCGTGTTAGCCTTTGGCTTTACCACTATTAGCTGCATCAAATCACAACTCGTACATGAACATTGGTCCTAGAGGTTGTGTCTCTTCTGGTTCTAAAATAGAAAAATCATACAGACTAACAACGTTGTGTTAGACAGAAGCAACCATCAAATGCAAAACCTACGATTAAAAACCTGCCACAAACATGGGGTGTTAGTCCCCCCATTTTGTTTTTTGCAGCCACAATAGAGGCGTCCCACTGCGAGAGTAACTTGAGTTTCGTGCTAGTGTTTTCTCTAACAAAAGTACCAAGTTTTTGCAACCCGCGACCTCTTCTTCATGCCAGGATGCCCTCCAAATGCGATTCCTTCATTCACAAGCTTTTAATGTGCATGTTATGCACAATAAACCGACAGTAACCACGAAGCACGCCGCAACCATCCTCCGACATTTCCACATAATTTTGTGTCGGCGCCGAGGATTGAAACCGAGAACTCGACAACAACTCCACATCACATACCATGAGGTGGAGCACCACGAGAAGTTGGCATGATATGCATGTCTTGGAAATATATGTCGATGCATGTTGTTGGTATGATACGTCCACTGTCGAGCCACAATACAGATAGCATCCCACATATGTATGCATATATGTTTATTCTGCACTTTTCAAGTGTGATTATGTGCTTCCAACTTGTGTCAGACATGTCTATTCTGGCTTCAAAATGAGATTGTAACAACGACATGAATCGACATACATGTTCTGGCTCCAAAAAGGACATATCATGCCAATGACATGCATCAACATACATGTTTGAGAATAAATATATATGTGCAAATACAAGTGGCAGGCACCTAATAGCCACATGAAAGACAAAGTGAGGTAAAATGTTTTGTTTCAAATTGAGCTTCTTTTACTTGGTCTTGACCTCATTTACATGTTATGGTTTGCCTTTTGATGCAAATAGACTCCTCAAAATTAGGTTGTTGATTGGTTGATGCAACCATTCCTTGACCGTGTGTGACCTGCTCTTGTTTAGGAGTTGATCTGTTGTTTGTTTGATGATAGCAAACATGGCACCTTTTTTATTTGCCTAACGTGGAAAAAGTAAGACTAATGCGCGAACAAAAACATTATTGTTCAAGGGCTCCTTGTTGAAGCAGCCTCCGTCTATTCTGGCTCATTGTTGAAGGGGGATTTATGGGACTATAGGTTTTCTTTTCTTATCTAGTGAGCACCTGAGAATAATGGAAATAGAGCATAATATTTTCATAGTTTCTTTTATCTATGTTTTATTCTGTTGTTTTCCTCTGTATTGTAGAGGACATGTTTGTGTGTGTCTGTGTCTTTCTGCAAGTGTGTGTGTGTGTGTGTGTGTGTGTATTGCTTCATATATATATATATATATATATATATATACACACACACTAACACACACCAAACCGCAAACAAACAATGCAAACCCTGACGGTTTTCAACAAAATCCCAAAAATCAGCCGTCAACAATCAAACAGGAAACCTTGCTATCCTGACACGACCATGCTGCAAGATGATGCCTAATTTACACAGACAGAACACAAAATGACACAGGAAATAAAAAAGAAATTATTGAATGTCTTAGGGTTTCAAATTACCGTAGCCGCCTAAGCCTCCACCGAAATCATTGTCCTCTTCACACCTCCTGAGGGCACACTCACAACCACCTCTGCGATACAAAAATTATATAAAAATTTACAATTTCAAACACTGGGTTGATGAAGGAATCATAAAACTATCTTTATTTGTTAGGGTTTGAATTTACCAATGCTGCCATAACCCTACACAACAATCTTCAATCGTACCACCCCCTGTACACTTTGATACCTCCTCCCTGCACATGAAAAAAACCTGCATGTTAACAGGTGATAACAATACGACTAACAATATACCTAGAAAACTTGGGTTATGCATGCGGTCGGCTTTTCTCCTCCCCTTTGGAACCATGCATATTTTAAGAATGCATACCTATAACTACAATTGAAGCGCAACTCCTTTGCTCAATGATTCAACCGGGCACATGAATTTATAGCCTGAATTTCCACAGTCGAATATTTTGTTTCACCTCAACCACTGTGTTCTGCATGCAACTACCAAACGAAATATATTTTCAATTTTCACGAAATTGAGTTTTCATTCAAAATTTTAAAAAAATGAATTGAAAATTGTGCCCATAACACGTGACCGCCGCCCAATGTTAGTCATGTTAGTCGACTCGTCGATGCAATAAAGCTGGTTAGCCAAAAAAAATTGCCACATGGTAAAATCGAAATTGGCGGTCACCGAAAATGTAAAATGCTTCGCCGACAGTCTATTAACCGCCTCGCCCGATGTAACCATCACATCGCGGTGACAACGGTCGGGAAAGTGTTAACTGCGAGCAAGATTTTTTGTCAAACACAAAATGGCAACATCATCCATGTCATTGTAGCCGCGAGGAATTCCATGTCATCTGTGGGTCCTAGGAACGTCGCTCTCATGGACCTGCCGTACTTGAATGGTATGCCTTCGGCATCATATGGAGGCATGTCATTTTGGAGCCAAAATAGTTACAACACAAATAAACAAACCCCCTCTAATAAATACATGGCCTCTACATTACAATAAATACCTCGATCAACACAATAAAGCTACCAAAATATAATTTCGATCAAATGTGTTCTCCTCATGGGCCAAACAAAAAATGAGCTCTGTCATCCAAGGAAAAATCACAGGTCCCAAAATATAAAGTCATCATGCCAATCAACATAAACTTGAAATTAAAAATGCTCAATATTTAGGTTCCAACTTCACATACAAATGTCAAGTTAAAACCTTTGGTCACACAAACCAAAGCATTCACAAATGATAGGCCAATCAAATACAAACACCTGTCAATAAGATTGTCCAAAACAAGAACAAGTGATCAATCATAATAAACTAGTTGTAAAACAAGGACACGCATATTTTGGCTCCAAAATGACAGTACGAATTGACTAAAACGCGTGTTAGTTGCGCACTTTACACTGTCGATTTTGTAATAAACAACTGCGATTGACTAACACACTGCTATCATATTGTATGAAAGGTTTGTTTTGGAGCCAGGATAAATTCAATCGTAAAACAAGGTGTCATCTTAGCAAAACACAAGCCAATGAACTAAAGGCTTGATCAAATAGGGGAGAGAGGTCAGTAGTTGTGCAGGGTCCAATAGTCGTTATAGCAATTGTGCTTATAATATCCAGTCTTGCCACATATTTATACTACATATTGTAACTAAATAATCCACATGTAAATTAAAAAAAAATTCAAATGTTGGTCAGAATGGATCAATAGTTGAACACAAGAGAACCTATAAATGTTACATAAAAAAAGGCATAAATACATTCATTAACAAGTAAAATAAAGCATTTTTTGTTTCAAATAAAATAACATAGCTATCAATTAAAAGTGTGTCAATTATAAAATAAGATGCTCACTGGTCCCTCTCCCCTATGCATTGTGCCAAAACAAGAAAACCCTAGCGAAAAAACTTGTTGAGCAACCAAACCACAATTCAAGCGATCCAACAAAGAAAATGTGAATCAATTAAGTTGTACTTAGATCTAGAAAAAGGAGTAAAGTTCCACCACATAAAAGGCCACCGATCAGAGACTATATGTGGGCTCCTACAAAAGCAATTGCCAACAATGAAAAGTTGACAAGGAGGGAATGGACCCCTACAAATGAGCTGCAAACAAACCCTGATCACTACACGACCCAAGAAGCAAAGAAATGACTTGTCACTAGACAAAATTGCGTCAACATCTAAACTGGCTCCGAAAAGACTATGTGTTTGTCAGAAAATCGACTAACACGAAAGTTAGTTGCACATTACATATCCTTGATCATTTTTTAAATGGTTGTGATTATTCAAGTGGTCACTAACACGATGTATGTTTACACTATTTTGGAGCCAAAATAGACGTATCCCAAAGTTGTGGCCAATATTGGGGCCTACAAGGAAATCAAATGTTGTATAACCACATTGTGCCAATAGACTGACAAACCATACAATAACCCCACCAAATAAATCACTTGGTTTTCTACAAAAGGATTGTTCTCATCGACATCCTTTGTAAAGCCATGGAAAGGGAAATAAAGCCTGACCAAATGACTTGGTTGACCAACTGTGCATGAAAGTACTGGCCAAATATTTCAAAAATCATAAGGTACACAAAAATTGTGGTACAATGCAATACGTTGATCCACACAAATCTCCACCGCGTGGGTCTCTACCTCAAAAATTAACCCAACAAAACAATTAAATCAGCATTAAAGATTAAATATGCAAATGTCACTAATGGTAACAAAACCACTAACAATATCAAAAAGGTCAATTTGCAAACTTGGAATACATGGCCAATTGAAAATGAAGGACTGCCAAATCAGGTATACAAGCCTGCAACATATAATTGATGCCTCCTTAACATATGTCAAACATTTTAAAGCATAGATGTATTAAGAAACCCCCTAGAGAAGATAATGTCTTATGGGTTCACCACAAATATGAAAGGATGGTAGAAAGGTGTGTAGGTGCAGGAGTATATAGGTTGATAGGCACAAAAATAATTTTTGCTCGAATCTGTAGAAAGATATATAGAAGCTTTATGTGGCAAATAAATGGTGTAAAAAAACATAAATATCAAATATCTTCCTACAAAAGAGCTCTTGGGATCTCAAAATTTATTGATGAAAATTCTCAGCATGAAAGGTGTTAGAGTTATCTTGTATTAGCTAATATTTATTTATTTAATTATTAGTCTATTATACTCTACGCTTAAGCTAAACTTAGGCATTTAATAATATTGAAGGTATTTAATAATTATTCTAATTATTAAATACACATCACCCCTTTAGGGTTTCTTAAGGGTTGCACACCTTTCGGGTTGCAAATATCCTTTTATAAGGATTGTATTGTACTTTTTCATTAATTGATTTCCTCTCTGAATGATAATCTTCTTCTTTAGAGCCATTATTGTTTTTTGCCTCCACTCTTCTCTTGTGACAGGTATTTTGCTTGCAGGTGTTCTTGGGATCTCTGAAGTTGTATTTCTCAACTTCTTCATGGTATTAGAGCCTACATCTGTTGCTGCTTGTTCCTAATTTTTTAGAAGATTTTTTGGAGGAGGGTTTCAAGCTTTTTTTCAGAGTTTTTTTATTGGATCTGGAGTAGCTATTTTTTTCTGATCATTTTGGGCTCAAACAGACCTCATCGTTGAGTTCAAAATGCCCAAAAACCCCTCATTTCCATATAAAATTTGTCAAATTTCAACAAATTTGGGTTTTGGACTTTGTTTAGCATGAATTTCAAGAAATTTGTCAGAAAAATCATTAAAATTTTTTTAGAGCAGTTTGGGCCAAAAAGTACTTCACTTATGGCTTCCAAAGGGTGTTTCCAATCATTTTAATATATAATTCGACCTACTTTGGTGACAAGGGCATCTGCCCCATGATTTTTTCATTAGCATGCTTTACAAGGCACACAAATCCATACGGTTGTACCTGCAAATGCGTCAGAAATTTTTTATGAAACCCATTTTTAAAAAAAAATTTTTTACCCTCTTTATGCCCTAAAAGAGAAGAGGGGTTTTGTTTTTCTTTTGGTCGTAACTTGGTCATATGGAGGCATTTTTTCAAAAACTTTATATCGTCAGAAATCTCTTTTCAAGCTCTCTTCAGATCTAGAGGTTTGATCTTTTGATTTTTTTTGCTGTCAAAGCCAAAAGTTCCTTTTTGCACTCTGGGAAACATAACTTGAGCATCCGAACTCTATTTTTCAAAAACTTTATATCGTTGGAAAGCTTGTTCTGTGTACTTTTTAATCATGTAATTTTTCTTTCCAGATCATGCTCCAGGTATATTTTATTTAGTTTTTTGTTTTTCAGTATTCTGGTGAATATCTTGGATGTTTTAGATCCTGGGATCTCTTTCTTTGAGTAGATGTCTCATCTTTAGTTGTTCTTTCTATATTTCCAGCCTTATGTCTCTTTTGATAATTGTAGACTATTTTTTTTTGTAAGCATTTTCTTTATGCAAATGCACTGAGATAAAGTGTCACTATGCATTGTATACTTGGGATCTTGCACATCTTGTGCCTTATTGTACATGCACTACATTATAAAGTGCCATGGGGGGTTGATGTTTGTCTTTGTTTGTCATCTACCTTTTTCACGTGAGTGTTCCTTCCATGACATTAGCCGCATGATGTGTGCCAAGTGAGTGTTCCTTCCATGACATTAGCCGCATGATGTGTGTCAAGTGAGTGTTCCTTCCACGACACTATGTACTTTCTCTGCACCTTCGATGTTCCTAGTTCTTCATCATGCAGTTCTTGTTGGTTGTCCTTTTCAGTGAACCTTTCACTCACCCTTGTCTGCATTATGGGGGGGTTTCTCTTATTGTTCTAATGCTTCCTTGGTTCGTTGGATCAGCTCTTCAGGCTTTGGTGTTTTATGCCATCTATATCTTCGAGTTCAATTGTTTGCCTTTGTTTGCCATCTGATTTGAGTAGTGTTATTTGAGGGAACTCATGTAGATTATAGTCTTCTATACTTGATCATCTTCTATTTCAGTGGAGGTTCTTTAGATCAAAAGTTATTCTTCAACAGTGTTTGCAGGTTCTTCATGCTTCCGTGATTCTTCTACTCTTTTCTTGTTCCTATCTTTTTGGAACATTCTTGTTTGGAGGCTTCTTTAGTCCTTCACTTACTTTTTCCATCTCTTTTTGGTGTAGAGTTTTTTTCGCATGTGGTTTTCTCTATTTCTCTGGTTCATAGAGATTTAGTTGTGATTGGGTACCTCATCAGGCCTTGTTGCCTGGACCCAAAAAAATTTTGCCTTCTCATGTAGTTGCATTTTTTTTGCTTCATGCATTTAGTTTTTTTAGCTACTCCCTAAGTTCATCTTAAGAGGGGGTGTTAGAGTTATCTTGTATTAGCTAATAATTATTTATTTAATTATTAGTCTATTATACTCTACGCTTAAGCTAAACTTAGGTATTTAATAATATTGGAGGTATTTAATAATTATTATAATTATTAAATACACATTATCCCTTTAGGGTTTCTTTAGGGTTGCAAATATCCTTTTATAAGGATTTGTTGGTAAATAGCTTTGTCACTGTGGTCGTTTATTTGAAACTGACCCTGTTTGCCTGATGAGCAGTGACAAACTTTCCAACAGTTGGAGAGATTGGAGTAAAACCACAATCTTCCTCTGCGTTTGAGGGGGGCAACTCCCTCGTATGATAGGGGTATTTAGGATTTTTGTGTATTTTTAACCTGAAAGTACATAAAGGAGAAAACATAGAACTTAAACACAATTAATAACAGAAACCCTACTAGAAGACACACGAACACCAAGTAGGATTCCATAAATTATAACAATCACAAAAGGGGTTACCACCAAAAAGGTTAGTCATGCAACAATGATGAAAGGAGTACATTAAGCCTCAACACACAAAGAGATAGCTTGTACTAGCACATGCAAGTCAAGATACCATGAAATGATGTGTTTCATCAATAGATTTCACCAATACATAAAGAGATTACTAATTCAACATACGAGAAATTAGTAACAATAACTCATGAATACATTAAAGACACACAAACTCAATGCATTCTTCATTATTCTTTTTGAAAATATACAAATTCAAAAACCCCTTAGTACAAAGGTATGAACATCGAAAGATCTCACTTAGTTTCTCTACAAAATTTTCTAGAGTTTTCCCCTTCTGTCAGAGTCTTCTATTATTACAAATAGCCTTGTATTTAAGGCCTTTCCTTGATAACTAATTTGTAACTACTTTCTTATCACCTAATAACTACCTTTGCAAATATGAGAAAATGGGGGTCAATCCCCCTGTGTTAGAGCTATATGGGTCTCCATTCAAATGGAGAACCAAAAATTTGGAATATGCTCTATATATGCCCCGAATGACTACAGAGAAAGAGGTGAACTTTGGAACTGGCTAACAACGTTAGAGGATATCCCTTGGATTATTGGGGGAGACTTCAATATGGTGGAATCTGCCAGTGATAAAAAAAGGGGCAATAAATTTGAATGGAAGGGAATGGAAAGGCTTCAATGGGATAGAATGATCAATAAATTGCATCTTTTTTACCCTATTGTTGGGAAGAAAGACAAATTGAACACTATATGGTACACCTAGTGCAACTATCAACAACTGAATAAAAGGATCTACTACAGACTGGACAAGTTCTACCTCAATAAATCCCACTTTATGATAGACAAAGGCCGTAGTGGTGACCACTATTCTGTCTCCCCATACACCCTCTCAGATCACCACCCGATAATAATGGGAATTGACCTCTCCCCAGAGGCCCCCCCGCTCCTCAAGAGCTTCTTCATTTATCCTAAACTCTAGACTCCTAGAAGATGAAGACATCTGCTCTACCCTGGCCTTTATTAGACTGTTTAACAAAAAGGATAGGATACAACCCTCTAATGTAAATGCCTGGAATGCAAACATTAAAACTTGGACCATCCTTTGTCAAACAGTGGGCAAAAAGAAGGCCAAGGATGCCGGGAGGGTAGAAAGACTGCTCCAGGAGGATCTATGTAATGCAGAGATGAAGCTTCAAAACTCTCTGAATGATGAAACCCTCACCTGCACTCTGATGACAATCAAATATCACCTCAGGAAGTTTCAAAACTAGAAAATTAAAGGGCTTAAAACCAAGTCCAAACTAAATTGGTTGGACTCAGGGGACAAGGGCTCCTAATTCTTTTTCCACATGCTCAAAGTTAAGGAAGCTAAGGTAAACATCAATGCTATATGGGACAATAACACTCACATCACAGACTCCCATGAGATCCTGCAATGTTTCTCCCTCTATTATTAGAAGCTTTTCGCCTCAGAGGCAGTAAATGAAGAAAACAGACATTCTAGAGTGCTTATTAAACAAGTAACCCCACCTAAAATTAATGAGGAGGACTATGAGGTTTTGGGGCACCCTATTTCAAAAGAGGAAATAGCCATGGCTATCTCCTCTATGGGCAATGACAGATCCTCTGGTCCAGATGGATTCCCAGTGGAGTTCTATAAGAAAAATATTAAATGGATTGTAGATGACCTCCATGCCCTATATTTGGAGGCTATATCCAAAGGAACCCTTGGGAAAGAGATAAACCAAGGGCTTATCAAATTCATTCCCAAGGAGGGAGACAAGACTTTGGTCAATAATTGGAGGCCTATCATGATACTAAATGTATCTTACAAAATATTAGCTAAAGTAGTAGCAAACAGGTTAATTAGAATACTGCCTAAGATTATCAATCCTACCCAAACAGGATTTGTGAAAGGCAGGTTCATCCTTGAGAACTTGGTGACCTGCTGGGAGTCTCTAGAGTGGGCCAAGGCCTCTGGTCAAAATGGGGCTATGTTACTAATAGACTTCGAGAAGACATATGATAGGATAGAATGGGGATTCATAATATAGATGCTAAACAGTCTGGGCTTCCCAGACTCCTTCTGTAGGATTGTCCAGACACTACTTAGTGATGCCAATGCAGTTGTGGAAGTAAATGGACTAAAATATGATAACATCACCCTATCCAGATCAATTAGATAGGGGTGTCCTCTTTCCCTGGCCCTCTTTGTCCTGGCAGCGGATGCTATGCACTACATACTAAAAGAATTCAGCTTATCCCCTAAGGTTAAAGGAATAACACTCCCTAACAAAGAAGAAGTCATTAATATATAGTTTGCAGATGACACAACTATCCTCTTCTCCCTAGAGGAGGAGAATCTAACACATCTTCTTCACAATATCGAGATATTCTGCAAAGCATCATGTAGTAGAATTGCCCTCCACAAATCTACCCTGTTAGGTTGGACTGATGCCCCTCCTATCTGGCTGTCTAAGTTTGACCTAAAGTGGGGAGGCCTAGATACCATCATTAGATACCTAGGAATCCCTTTCTCTGTCTCTCCGAACTTGAAAGAAATGTGGGAATGGTTCAAAAATAAGGTTGATAAGAAACTCACCAAGTGGAACCGAAACTTCCTCTCCTTGGCAAGTTGCTATCAGGTTTGTCAGAACCTTCTGTCTTCCTATAACAGATACTGCTCCTCAGCCTAGTTATTCAACAATTATCAGTTCAATTACATTCAAAAACAAATCAAGAACTTCCTTTGGTCAGATGGAAAAGGCAAAAAGAAGCAACACACAGTTAAATGGGACTGGTGTATCAGATCTAAGACTCAGGAAGGTATGGGCCTCAAAGACCTCAAACTTCAAGGAACTACCCTAGCTGCCAAATGGATTTGTAAAGCCATTGATGGCAACGAACCCTGGAAAGTGCTTGTTAGAAACAATATTCAATGCTCCACCCCAAAATCAGCAAAAAAATGGAAGAACCTACCCATCAGTGATCTGATTGTTGGGAATTTTGAGGTCTCTCCTGCAGGGTCAGAAGTCTTCAAGTCGATATGGAAAGCCTGGAACCATGTTAGGAAACACATTAGCAATAAAGACATAATAGATAAGGAAGGATCCCTTAATCTAAAAATGTCTATATGGTGGAATGTTCTGCACAATGGGAAACAACTAGCCTATCTTCAAGGATTCTCTACACTGAAATGGCACAACCAAGGATTGATCTCACTTGGACACATTCTGCAAGATGGCATGCTGATCTCCTAGGAATCTCTTAGCTATAAATTCAACCTCCCCCTCTCCCAGGCCAGAACCTACTCCATCCTTAAGTCTGCACTTGCTCCCATCCTTCATGCTCCTACCCCCTTTAGCCTCCCTCTGCTGGATAGATGGATCTCCCCTTTTGCTAACCAAAGCCAAAATGATCTACTCTACCCTTACTGATTCTGTGGATATCCTTGACAACCTTAACTACTCTTGGAACCTTTCCTGGGACTCCACACAATGGCATTCTACCCTCTTGAGATTCTGGACTTCCCTAATTGAACCAAAGAAGAATTTTTTTTCTTGGAGACTCCTTCTACATAAGCTGCCACTAAAGGTTAGCAATGGAGACCCCTTACTGTTCAAACTCTGTCGTATCCCTGAATCTGTATACCACATCTTTTTTGGTTGTCATTTTGCTAGAGAAGTTTGGAATCTATTTGGTATCTCACTTAATAACAACTATTTTACTATTGAAGAGATGGTATTTGGTTATATTAGAGGTGGCAAGAAAGATGCTAATCTTTTCTGGTCTGCGCTCTCTTTGGAAATTATGTGGATCATTTCGAAATATAGGAATGATGATGTGTTTAATGGAAAGAGTAGGAACCTCACTGAGTCTCTTAGGAGACTCATCTTTTACCTTGTTGCTATGCAGGTCACAGTGGTACTAAGACTGGAGGAAGACAAATTTGACAGGTGGCTAAAGAATGGCTCTACTCTAGTCTTCATAAGAGAACTCTCACATGGCTTCACATGGGACCGCATGGGAAGCAATAAGACTCATTTTGAACAAGGGCTAATGAGGTTCATGCAAGAGATGGAGGCACAACAACAGAGAGAAGACTTCATTGAGCTAGAGCTGGAAGGACTTCCCTCCCACTTTTACAGAGATCAATTTGCCGAAGGGAATGTACTGGTTTGGTGCGAAGGAGAGCTAGGCTGGACTGCATGGCTCCCCCCAGTGGGCGAAAATAATGACCCTGCTTCCTCTTTTGTGTTCAGTTAGCTGTACCCCCCGTGATGCTTGGACACGTCTATTATTTTGTATAATTGTGTAATTCAGCTCCTATCTAAATGTTTGTATATCATATATTGAGCTCTTGCTTGATATAGCTATTGCATCTTATGTTTTAACTCTGTAGACTGGCTGTATGGTTTCCAGCCCAAACTCTCAAATTTTGTAACTGCTATTTATATGATGCTTAATACAAAAATATGAGAAAATGAAATAAACTTTATTTTACTTTTGACTTTTCTCAACTTTTGCACAAATAAAGCTTATTTTCTAACTTTATTACTAATAAATGACACAAGTCACTTTTACACAAAGGTAATTGAAAATCCATGATTCTAAAGGAAAGATAAAATAATGGTTCTATTAGAATGACTATTATGTCTTCTTTCAATCCATAGATCATGCATTTTGACTGCATTTTCTCAGCACATCTTTTCCTCCATGAAAACTGATAATCATTCCCTTTTTCAAGCTTTGAATTGCAAAAACTCCTCATCCTTTGTACATTAATTTGTGAGTCATTTGTTGACTAACATAGATTCCTACTTGTCTAAAACCATAGCCATTATATTTTGATTGGCACTTTAAGTGTCATTTACAACTCCTTCGAGATAGTGCTTCATGATTTTCCTTTCATCAACATTTAGAAAATTCTTCATAATTCATAATCTTTGAAATCAATTTCGATAAACCATTATCAACTCTTCAATTTCCATTCAAACTTTGTGACACAACAAAGAAGCTGAATTAAAGACCCGACCACATATAGTTGTAAACATGGCCCTCTAAGGTCACCGCATGCAACTCGATGACATATACGGTGTGTCCTCTACATTCTTACATTTTGTATACATATGAACAAAGGCATCTCAAATTATTAAATTTGACACAAACTTCTTCTATTATGCTTCTAGGATCTATGTCAACAAATAACAGATAGACATCTCTCCCCATGCACAACAAAGGTGATTGAATCGGTAGCTTACATTGTTAGGATATATTCCAGAGTGCCTCATTAATTAAAATTTTGACATCTTCCTAACAAAACACATATTGCGCACATTTTGCAGTCATTTCCTTTTATTCTCTTTGATGACATCCCTTTAAGTCATTCTGTCAAACAACTAACATGCCATTGTTGTGTGTAACATTTTGCATGCATGCTTATGTCAAATAGTCCACCTGTCACTTCTTTTCTTGTACATTTTGCCTACATGCTTGCCACGATGTTTCCAACTATCATATCTGCATAAAAATATCTACATCTTAAATCTATGGTGATTGTCCACATGTTGTTTCATGACTTCTATTGTCACGCAGGCAAGGAATAATTGTAAGTTGTTGATGAATCTCAATGTTAAATCTGCTAAGTATGCATTTCCAAAAACTTTGCATACACTCACATTTCCTTGAGGCATGTATGTGTACCAATGCACTTGCATTGAGAATCTTATATATTTATGTATCAATGAGTGTCATATCATGTTCCAAAGATTTCATCACCGTGTGCATATTGAAGATGCTGAAAAAGGTTGCAACAACCAATATTTCACCTGTCAGTTTATATTGCCCTTTCAACAAACCATTTTTTTTGTATTTTGGCATATGTTTGTACACCATGAGATAACCCCTCTTTGAAGAATTATGTCAAAGATTGTAGAATTCGGCTTTACCCGTCACTTGCATCTGCTCGAGAGCTTCTACAAACCTGTTTTACAACTGCATTTCATACATAACTTGCAATCTTTGCATTCCAGGAGAAGACATCTCTTTAATGCATTTTGTCAAACAGTTCACTTACCTTTTCTACACATTTTGTATACATGTCTACCAAGGCCATTGCAGCTACACCAACTTCAACAGAGCTTTACACCCACTAATCTCATTTAGTTGAAAGCATCTGAATGCTTTTCATTCAACTCATTTTGGGCATATCCTCATCAATGCTTTCACATTTCACATAAATGTCTATCTGAGCATTTCCGATTGTAGTAAAATTTCCCAGAGCATGTTTGACTATGATGAGCCCTTCTATTATGGTTTGTTGGATGTCTACCAGAGCAATGACAATCATGACATCTGAAGAAATTCCTCTATCCTCTATGCTTTGCTGAATACCATGACTGGTTTTGTGCATATCCTGCGATCATTGCATCAAATGAGACCACATTTCTTTAAGGCATTCAGTCAAACAACTCACATTTTTCTATATGCCTTGATGAATGTTCACACCTTGTTCCATCGTGCTTTATGTTTGCTTCCATTTTCTACATGCATATTTACGTGAGTAATTGCAGCTTAAACATCTGACTGAAATCATTTATCCTTTATTCTACTGACTTCTTGTATGAATGGAAAAAAGTGGCAGCATTTTTAAGATCCACCTTTAAAGAGAATTTTTGGAAATACTCAGCTTATATTCATATATGATCTACCTGTGTTTCCATATTCTTCATATTGTGTAATGCCATGAGCATTTCATTTGAGCATTTACTTTTCAACTCTTATGGAGAAGGTTAAGAATGCTCCAAGTCAGAGCATTTCTAACCTTCTTGACAAAGTGGGCCCACACAAGGTTAGGAAATAAGGTTAGAGATGCTCCATTTTGAAGCATTTTTAACCTCTTTTTTCCATTTTTTCTTTTTGAGGTTATGAATCTGGGTTAAGAATGCTCGTTTTCGAGCATTCTTAGCCTTTTTCTTTCAAAGGTTACGATTTTGACCTTTAGGAGCCATCGACCTTGAGGAGAACAAAGGGGAAATGAAAATGATGTTTTTAGACAACTTATACCTCCTCAAATGACCACAATATTAAAATATTAAATTATTTTTATTTTTGAAAAATAATTTAACTATTTTAAATTTAATGCGCAAACTTAGGAAACGTGACCATAACTTTCAAACGGTAGGGAGTTAGGCTCTAAAATTTGAAACATACATTGATGGTAGAGAAACAAGCCAAAATCCTCATTTAATCCTCATGAAAATACCTAGGATGAGATATTTTAATCATTTTTGGGTGAGGGACATCAAAAATTGAAAGTTTTAAATATGACAAACTATGAACTGGGTTTAGGCGAAAATTAGCCACATGACACAAAATGATTCTTAGAACCTGCCTATCAAATTATTTTCTTCAATTCTTGGTAATATTCAAAACACATGCATTTTGCATATTTTAACTGGCAATGACCTTGAGTCATATGTTCTCTGCTTACGCATAAACACCTAATGGATCTCTTTCAACATTGAGACAAATTTGAAATTCAGATGGTAGACATGCCAAAAATGGGGCAATAGGATTGTATTGTACTTTTTTATTAATTGATTCCCTCTTTGAATGATAATATTCTTCTTTAGAGCCATTATTGTTTTTTGCCTCCATTCTTCTCTTGTCATGGGTATTTTGCTTGCAGGTGTTCTTGGGATCTCTAAAGTTGTATTTCTCAACTTCTTCAAAAGGGAACACAACTTGGCTATTCTTAGACCATGCTTTTGTAACCATTTAGGAACAACAATCTACTAGCACAACCACCTTCACAATGCATAAGAGAAGCAACATGACTAATTCACCAATGAGAAAATAACCATATTGAGATGCTAAAACATGTACAAACACCTTCTATAAATAATAGAGGTGTGATGAGGTAGAGATAACTGATATCTAACTACCAGCTACAAATATTAAATGTACTATAAATATTATTAAATACTAAGAAACTAATATCTAATAAAGTGATATGTAGGCTGCCTAAGTAAACTTAAGTCTATGTAAATGGGATAAAACCACATTTACTCTGACAATCCTCTCATTAGCTCTATTCCTAGCTATTGCATTGGCTATGGAAAAGATCAACCAGGTTGAAATGTTGGAGGAGAAGGATTATTCTTTGGGTCCTGAAAAGGAATCTATTTCTACTATTGAGTGTTTGGAAGATATTTTAAATGAAAAAAATTGGAAGAGAACAAGGAACAACTAAAGGAAGACCCTCAAAAGAACAAAGAATTTAGTAATCCCAAGGAGGCACCTAAGAAGGATAATGGAATCATAATTACTCAAGTAGAAACACAAAGTAATGAAGGAGTCAAGAGCTTTCAAATAGATCCCAGATTTAAGGTTGTGGAGGAAGGGCAAGTAGAAAGGGATATTCAAGAAGTGTAGGAATTTTGTACTTTAAATTCAACTAAGGACAATCTTAGAAACAATTTGAGAATGGATTATAAAGTAGAGGAAGATCATAAGTCTGAGAATTCTTAGGAAACATGAGTGGTTAATAGAGGTCTTGAAGAGTGCTTGCTTTGGGGGCCATATCTTTACTATCACAATAGTTATTATGAAAATTAATACTAGAGAGGAATCGACTCATGTGAATGGTAAATAGAGGAAGAAAGGAAAAACAAATGTAGGAGGGGACGATAAGAAAGGAGGGCTCTCTTAAAGATAAACTAGAGACAAATATGTTGTTAGAGAAGTTGTCTCAAGAAAAAAAATTGACGCTAGACAATCTTTTAGGGCCTAGAAAGTAGAAGTGAAGTGTAAGAAGGGAGTTAGGGATAGTTCCCCAAATGTGGGTCAGCGAAATGTTTGTGTTGATTGAGTATTGGATGATATTTTTTGTTTATTGTTGTTACTATGAAAATTCTATCATGGAATAATAGAGGACTAAATGTTTCCTTTAAGAAACATCTTATTAACAGTTGTATTGTGGAAAATAAGGTGGATATCATTTTGATTCATGAAACTAAAATGGTGAAACCTACTTTTTGTCAAATTGTAGAAAATGTGTGGCCTCCTATTATTTTTTTATGTTAGCCTTGTTGATGGTGCTTCGGGGGAGGGGGTTGGGGGTTTTGGTACTCAATAAAATTTGTGGGTTTTAAAGGATATCAATGTTAGAACAACCTAATGGTTTCTTTTGAAGATCTAAATAACTCCGATAAGTGGAATCTTTTTAATATATATGCTCCTAATACTAAGCCTATCGGGAAATAGTTGTGGGATAGTCTTAGGGTTGATAAGAGGTTAGTAGGGAGATAGGTGGATTTTGTAGGGTAACCTTAATACTTCTTTGTTCACCTCAAAAAAGTTGGGAGGGTTGGATGACTATTCAAAAGGCATGGCCGACTTTGCTGACTTTCTCTATTTTGTTGGCCTCATAGATAGTGATCTTTTTTTAGGAAATAATGCTACATAGCCAATTACATTTAATCCATTTTCTACATAACCCAAAAGAGAAAACCATGCATATAAGTTTACATACTCACCATTATGTAAAAACCAAATAGACAAGACACAAGACAACATACTTTATATACACTAGAAAAACCATCATGAGGGAAAAAACCCAGCCTCCAAACGCATCCATACTCCATGTATTATTCAACAATAAAGCAATACAATGTACTTATGGAGTTACAATGAATACTTCTAAATCATTAAGTCCTCCAATGTATTCTATGTGTGTTCAAGCATGAATCCGCACATGATATGTCATGCTTCACATATGCGATCCTCCAAAGGACTCAATACAATGATAGCCCAAAACCACTAGCCAACCTTAACCACTAAACATGTGCTTGCTTTTATAGACATGAGCTCACACAAATACAACCAAGTGGTAAAGTAAAACCATGTGCTACAAAACCATGTGAACACAATACCATTGACCCCTCATTTAATATTGGGTATTAAGTTTTCACTTCATTAAATATCTTTTTTCTAATATTAAATAATTACAATATAATATTACAATGTTACAATACAACTCATCAAGTGACCCCAAGAATATTCATAGTAAAATCTCCATGTTATGCATATCCATCTAGGTTCCCCTAGGTGTAACATACACATAATAAAATATATCAAATATTATGCAAGGTGTACAACAACTTATCCCAACATTCTCCCACTTGTTGTATACGTTGCATAAGGGCCAATCAATGAAATGCATCATCATAGCATACATGTCACCACAAGAATTTCCAACATGATCTTGCCCTCCATCAATATACTTGTAATAAAACCAAGTGACCACCATCTCAAGCAAAAATTCATCTCATCCTCAAACATGTGCCACATGTGGGATAAAAGGAACAAGTCAAGGTGAAGATGCACCAATACAAGAACACAAGCATCAAATCCAATGTGATAACAAAGGCTCCAAGTTGTTGTCATAAAATAAAAACCCACATAATCAAAAATTGCATCCACAACATATGCCAATACATCCACAAATGCATACCTCCTAGGTATAAAAAACATCAATAAGCTCATGCAAACATCATATCAACCCATAAACCGCAATTAAGCTCCATGTATCAAAACTTGTCAATGAAGTACATACATATCTAGGAACTCTCACTGCATGGGTAAAATACCAATTTTGAAATGAATCTCAAAGCATACCAAGTCTACCAATCAATGCTCATATCAAGGTGTGGTAATTAAATAAAAACATGAAGATTAAAAACAATCACAATTATTCACACATGCAACTCAAATGTTGCATTATCTCACCATCCTCCCAAATCATATAAACATGAATCTCATGGAAGAAAGCATAGAATGAAGAGAGAAAACCTATAAATTATAACCTATCTTTCTACCAACACCTCAAAGAAGTGTTGTTGTGTCAATTATGATCTCCTCAAAATATACCAAATGAAAAGCCATAACAACACCCAAAAACCCTATTCAATCTCTAAGACCAGACAAACATATATATCATGTAATGCCAACATGGATGTAAGCTTTCCGTAATCAAGAATATCAAACTCAAAGTAACTATTCACAATGAAAGAAATAAACCCACTATACCATCTCCTAGTATCTTCATAATGATATTATAATAACAACATATGCACAAGTAGATAACCAATGCCAAACATCTCTCAAATGAATCTTCTAGAACTAACAATCTCCATAGCTCAAGATCCATATCTATGAAAGATAAGTATAACATAATGCACCTGAAAGGAACAATGTGCAATACCTCTCAAGTAGTAGACTGCTAAGTAGACTAAGAGGGTGAATGGGAATGCTCATCAAGATATCCAAGTCATCATGACTCTCTCTAAGAACAATCTCCTCTCAAGTCCATACTAGGTGAAAGCTCCTCAGTCTTCCTTCTGAAACTATCAACCATCTCAACACAAGTCTCTAAACACAAAAGATTACCATCATCACCTATGTCTCCACTATCCATGACCACTTGTAAACAATCAATCCATGCTAAACTTAAACGCAAAATAGCACTATCATGACGCAATCGAGCAAATGATAATGTACTCAATACAAAGAGAACCACCATCCCAACTGGAGAGCCTCCCATATTTCTATCTACTATATTTGAAGAGTCTGCCCACTCAACCCCAATCACACCATCCACACCCATTCCATCATGCTAATATCTTGTTCCAGACCATGTTGAAATAGCTATCAATCCAAATCAATGTCATACCATTCTACCTCCTCCGTCTCATGATACCTTATCATCCCCACTTCCAAGTCAAGAACCTCCCATCTCACCAAATCCATTAGATGATCCTTTCTCACCTTCCATCCAAACCATCCCACCACCATCACTTTATCCCCTTTTTTCACTTACATTCATCCATGGTGATTCACTTGTAGCAGAACACCTCATATTCATCACTCATCCTCCTCTACCTAATAATGGACTCACATCCTATTCCTTAAAGAACAAATATCCTATTTTAGATAAAATGCTTTAAAAAATGAACTATCAAGGTAAAGGCTTAGGCCTACATGAGAAAGGTACCTTGGAGCCCATCCATGTCAAAGAACATCTAGAATCTCAAGGTATTGGTTACATATCCCAAGGTGTTTCGTCTAAAAATGTTGGTACAACCAATGCAAAATCCAAGTGTGCTTCCAAACCCACCATCACATGTTCCCATCATCCTTCCAAACAATTTATCGGCATCCCCCCTCCTCCATCATATCAAGCCAAAATAACTGTCCATCTTCCTCCATCCTCTAAATGCATTTTGTCTCCCTATATCCCAAAATCCACCATCACATATCACCGACATACAAACTCCTTTTTGGGCTCTTATATCCCAAATTACCATCCTCCATTTTGTCCTACTCATCCCCCCATATACCAATCCCATATCTCTATCACCCATCATAAACATCTTGCTCCATTAATTCCCAATCAGGATCAACAAAGGTACATACACATACATCATATCCAACATCCTACCTCCATTACTCCATTCATATTTCCTCCATCTCATACATATTCTCACACTCCTTCCAATGCTACTAGCAACAATTTGGATGCCAAATAAAAAATTTATAAAGCTAAACATCCACAACAATCTAATGATCACCATGTCCACTCAAAAAGACATGATCAAACAAAGAAAAATTCAATAAAAGAATGCAATATATCTTAAAGCCCATAGAGGCCCACTAAAGAAAAATAAAAAAAAAAGTGTATCCCAAAGCAAAAAGCAACAATGCGTCCAAAAGAAAAATCCCCAATGGCATCTAAATTTGCTACTCCACAAGCTAAGAATTCCTCCCCTCCATATCCTAAATCCATTTTGGGTCCCTATGTCCCAATATTCCCTATCTTAACTCCATCATATGCACATGCTCCATCCATTTTTCCTCCACTCCTCCAACACCCCCCACCGCATGTGGCAATGTTGGTCTTGACAACATCTCCCTATCAAACTCATATTCCATCATTCCATTCAAACACTTTCTAGCATCATATCCATTATGCCACATATATCCCCCATCAACACCATCTATTCCATGCCTTTGCATAATCCTCCCATCCTAATAAGGTTGTACCACCATCCAATGATTACTACAAATGGGCTCCCTATTACCTTGATTTGAAACTTGATACTTGAGTCCTCCATCTATCACAATTATCACATATATTTCAAATCCATTTATCCATATCCCTATCCATCCATAAACACCCTCCCAAAAATATAGAAAAATTCATTAAAAAAATAGATCAAAAAGGGTAAAGAGAAAAATTTGTCCAATGGTGAAAATTTGGTAAACATGCTCCTTAGACAAGTGCCATGATGAAAATGGACAGAGATAGAGGGATATAGGAAATAAGTGATAGCAAGAGTGATATAGAGGGCCTTTTAGAATGGTAGGGGGAATTTCATTCATAGCCATGCAGAGATGAGTTTGATTTCTTCCACTGATGGATCAATCGCAAGCATTGTTGGTTCATTAGGAACTATTTCTAGATTGAAATTTGAGGTGATCGATAATCGGGGTGAGTGGGAAGGAAAAAAGATATAGATATAGAGGTCTAAAAAGAGGTAGAATGAGAAAGGGAGGGAGATAGATAGATGGATGGATATAGGGATACATGTATAGAGATATAAGGGGAGAGAGTAAGATAGAGGTAGAATTGAAGATAGAGCGGGAGAGGAAGAGAGAAAAAATAGATAGAGAGATAGAGATAGGTAGAGGGAGAGATAAAGATAGAAAGATATGAGAGGGAGAGGGAGAGATGGAGAGGAAGAGATAGAGAGATCTATAAAGGAAGTAGGAGAGATAGAGAGATAAATATATAGAGAGGGAGATGGACAAATAGAGAGAGCTAGAGATGACAGGGTAAGAGAAATAGGACGAGATACATCAAGAGATAGACATACATTGGAAGAGAAAGAAAGAGATATACAACAAGAAAAATGGAGAGATAGAGATAGATAGGGGGATAGGGAGGGAATGAGAAAGGGAGAGGTGGTAGAAATAGAGAGGATGGTAAAATAGAGAGAGGGAGGGCTTGGGGATATATATGTATAGAGAGAGAGGAGTGTATGTGTATACATATCAGAGACATAGTAAAAGTAGGAGAGTTATAAAAAAGTGTATGTGTGTGTGTGTGAGTCAGAGAGGAGTGAGAGAGAGAGAGAGAGAGAGAGAGAGAGAGAGAGAGAGAGAGATGAGAGAGAGAGAGAGAGAGAGAGATGAGAGAGAGAGGAGAGGAGAGAGAGAGAGAGAGAGAAGAGAGAGAAGAGAGAGAGAGAGAGAGAGAGAGAGAGAGAGAGAGAGAGAGAGAGACGTGCAAGGAGAGAGAAAAGGGGAAAAGTAGAATTAGAGATAGAAAGAGGGTGGCAATGAGAGAGGGGGAGATAGAGAGATAGATAAAGATATATGAAGTGATACATGGAGAGGTGGAGAGGGATATATAGAGATAGTATGAGAGATGAAGGAAGAGTAGTGTATAAGATCTATAGATAGAGAGATAGAGAGATAGATGAAGATAGAGATAGGGATGGAGAAATAGGGAGTATGAGTTAAAAGAGATATACAGATAGAGATAAAGAGGGAAAACTAGGGTATTGTGTGTGATTGAAAGAGATATGGAGATATATATAAAGAGGGAGAAATGTACATAAATAGATAAAGAGGGGGAGAGAAGGAGAGAGAGGATATAAGTAGAGAGATATAAAGAGGGAGAGAGAGAGAGAGAGAGAGAGAGAGAGGAGAGAGAGAGAGAGAGAGAGAGAGAGAGAGAGAGAGAGAGAGATGAGAGAGAGAGAGAGAGAGAGAGAGAGAGAGAGAGAATAGAATGGGAAGGGTAGAAGGGGAAAAGAGAGAGATACAAGTAGAGGTAAGGAGATAAGTATAGCGGGGAGAGATAGAGATGGAGATAATAATCAAGTGACATGCTACCCTTAGCATAACTCCCAAGGACACACACCATCCTAAAATTATTGGCATAAAATCAACAATGAAAAGTTAGTTGCTCTCTCGATCTAAATATTAGGTTTTAAGTTGAAATTTATTTTATTATAAAATTTTTAATTTAATTGTTCTACAGAATAAAATTTTAATAAGACAAAAAATATAAATTAAATTAATTCTAATATCTTTTAATTATTATTTATAATCCCATAAGAAGACATAAATATTTAAAATAAAATTTTAACTTAATAAAAACTAATCCTTAAAAGAAGAAGTACTGGGAGAATTAAAATAAATTAAAAATCTAAATAGAATATCTAATAAAAAATAATATTAAAAGGTATTCTTATCAAAAGAAGATAGTAACAAAAGAAAGATTTTAATACAAAATACAATTATTCTACAATAACTAAAATTTAATAAGAAATAATCATAATTTAAATTAATTTAATTATTATTTGTAATTTCATAAAAGATATAAATGATTAAAATTATTTTAAACTTGATGAATTCTTAAAAGAAAAAAGAAGAAAAAGAAGAAGAAGAATAAAGCTAATTATTTCTTTTTTAATATTTTTTTTTCTTTTTAGAAACTTGAAAAATATCCCAATAAAATATATAATATCAAAAGATACTCTCATTAAAAGAATATAATAATAAAATAAAGATATATTTTATGCATTTTTTTCTCTAATTAATAATATTAATATATTTAAACATCCTTGCAATTAGTTCTTAAAAGTTGGAAGAAAGAACCAACAATGAGGCGAAATCTCAAGTGGTGATCCTTGCACTTAACTTGGCTTCCCAACTTTCAGTCACTAAGCTTCATCTTGAGGGCGAGTCCCAAGTGATAGTAAATTCAATTGTTAAGGGTGAAGCCCAAAATTGGAAACTAAATAAAATCATAAAGGCCATCAAATCTAAACTAATTCAATTTCAAGACGTTAAAGTCTCTCATATCAAACGTGAGGGAAATAGGGAGGCAAACATTGTTTCAAACTAGGGGTGTTTTGCTAGAGATGGGAACATGATGGAGTGGTGGGATGACTTTAGAGGGTTGCAACTAATCGATGAAGCCATGATAGACTATTGAAGTGACAGATAGGATAGGAGTTTTTCAAGTGTGTGAAGAGATGAGTAGAGACAAACTGTAGGTTACAATTGTTGGGAGATCTACGAGGGTAGTGCAAGCATTTACAACTTGAGGTGGCAATACATGTGAAGAGGATGAAGTAGTTTGAGTCATGATGTCTTTGCTTTAAATGTGCAAGCCCTTGAGCTTTTCGAAGCAACTATTTTTGGAAGGTGGTGATAGAAGAATGATAGGCAAGTTGCAAGGAGAGTTAGGGTTTGGCAAGAAGTAGACAGTTCACTTTATATAAGAAATATAATTTTAAAATAAAAATTAATGTAAAATAATTAAATATCTAAAATTATTTATATAAAAAAAATAAATCAATGTCAATTTAATTTAATCGATTGGAATTTTTTATTACTGAAATTTTATACCATGAATGTAATACATTTCTCAATCTATACTAGTATACTTATATTTAAAAAATATATGTAATATATGTAGAGAGATATCTTATAATACAAGAGAATCATCTGTAAAATAAATGTTCTTCTAAAATACTAAAATGCAAAAAGCTATGAATCTAGCTGGAGACAAGTAGCCAGAGTTCTATAAAATAACACCTCCACAAAAGCTAAAACAAATTGTTTCAAAAAAATATTTTAATTTAAGAACATTTTGATGTCATTGTAGATGCCTCTTGACATAATCAACATAACTAGCAATCGCACCTTGGTGTGCAATGGGTACGCCGAATAGGTGTTAGAGGTCAGTTAGGGAAAAAATGGTCTTTTTTTTAATACATTTATGGAGGGCATGAGGTCAATTAGTAGCTTGCCATTTAGAAAGTGATTTTATTTGTGAGATAAAGGTATTAGTGGAGAAGCCATAGCTTAATTTGAATCAATTTTGTATCTACTTATAGGGATTCAAACATGACTAAAACAAAACCTCTAAATCGAGAAGATAAGACAACTCCATTACCAACAAGCTCATGTTATGTTTGCAATAGGGGGAGAGAGAGGGGGGGGGGGAGTGTGTGTGTGTTTGAGAGAGATAGATAAAGAGATGGAGGAGGTGAGGGATATGGAGTGAAGAAAAGGAGGAGAGAGATATCTAGAAAGAGGAAGATAGAGTAGACAAAGAGAGATATTAGGTAAGATGGATAGTTAACAAGATAAAGACAGAGGGAGAGATGGAAGAAGAAATATGGATAGATATAGATAGAGATAGAGGAAAAGAGATATTGAAAAAAAGGTTTAGAGAGAGAGAGAGAGAGAGAGAGAGAGAGAGATCTATAAATAAAGGAGAGAGGAAGATAGAGGGAGAGAGGAAGAGGGGGAGAAACATATAGAAAGAGTCGGAGGGAGAGGTAAAGATAGGGAAATAAAGAGGAAGTGATAGAGATGTATAGAGGGAGAGGTAGAGATAGATAAATATCAATAATGGGATAGTGATATAGAGATATAGAGAGAAGGGGATAGGATGATAGAGATAGAGAGATAGATAAATGAATAAAGAGAAATAGAGACCAAAAAGAGAGATGGAGAGATAGAAGAAGAGATAAAGAGGAAGATAGATGTGGAGATAAGATAGATGTGGAGATATAGAGATGGATTGGGCGATAAGGAGCTTTTGAGGGAGGGAGAGATAGAGAGATAGATGGGGGGATAGGGAGGTAAGGAGAGATGTGGAAAGATAGGTAGAGAGAGAGAGAGAGAGATGAATATAGAGATGGAGAGGGATAGGGAAGGTCGTAGTGATCAATATTTTCAAGAGTCTCAAGTCTATGTATGAACAAATATTTATATACCTATGGGGAAGCCTCTACTTTATTTATTGATTGAGCTTCAAAATTGCCATATAAACTTAGAAAACCATAAATCTATGAATAATCAAGCATGATTTTGTTGATTTATATACTTCCTAAATAATTATATATTAAATCTACTTTTTAAAATTTATTAAACAATTAATAGTTCATATTATAATATAATGTATAATACTTAATATTATTATGAAAAAGTTAAGTTAATTGTATAATATAAATTATAATAATACAATCCAATTTTATTATCTTATATTGTTTAAAATTGATATAAATATTATTAATTGTATCGTATATTTTATGTGTATTTAATAAATATAATTTAATTGTTATATATAACAATAAATATAATTATAATATAAATTTTACATAAACTAAATATATATAAAAATAATTAATATGCAAGATAATAAAATTCATCACAAATATTCTTGAAAAAAATTTCTTACAAAAAGAATCTTCTTAGAATAATATCTTTATAGTTTTTTTAAAATTCACTTTGGAAATCACGTATAAAGATACATGGAGAAGAAATATTATGATTTTTCTTGTTAAAGTTATTAAAGTTATTAACATTATTGTAGTAAGTATTTCATAATTTAAACAGTTCTATTAATTTAAATGTAGTTGTGCACCCTAATTTTGCGCTTCTCAAAATCTTACGTGAAAATTTCAAATCACTTTGAATTTTTTACAACAGCTTACTTGGCAAGTCCCCCACTTATAATCAAGGTTTAAGGGTCACATCAACATGATTTTGTCAAGGTGTCCAAAATAGCCTAAAAAAAAGTGAGATCAATAGGTGTGCAAAAGGGCCCCAATACTTGTGCAACTGATGTGGCATCACATGATTGGTTACTTTTCACAACAAGTAGTATATTTCATTCAATAATTGGTACTTATCATACAACTATTGGTGCAATGTTGTACAAAAGTTGGATCTTAAATCAACAAGTATAGGGTTATTAAATCAACAACTTCTATCATAAGAATTGGAACACACTCAACTACTAGATCCTTTCCCATAGTGTGAATTTAGAATAACATGTTTAATCTTTGTGTTTCGATAAAAGTATAAATTATGAAATACTTACTACAAAGACAAAGAATAGTATGATGGGATGGATTTTGATATGACGTTGTCCTCACAAAAGTACATTTAAATTAATGGAATTGTTTAAATGCCTTTTACCGATGCAAATGCATTTCACCCATATAGGGAACACCTTTGATGTAAACTTAGTGACAAATTCCAAACAAACAAATTTTGGGGAAAAACACTATCCCTAACCTATTTTAGCGTACAACTTTTCTTAGTGGAAACCCTAACCTGTTATTTTGTTGTCACCATAGCTTCCATGATGAACTCCATGCTATGCAATAGACTCTTTGTAGTTGTAGTAGCTCACATGAACTCCATTTTATGTTGCAAACTGTTTTCTATTCACCCCTTCCATTTTCGCAATGTTTTCTCAACTGAAGCTCATTCTTAGAGCCTCTTTTCACAATTTGCCTCCACCAAGCTTAACCTGTCTGAGGCCAACATCATTGGGATTCTCAGGTTGTGACCCCACTTGCAAAACCTTCCAACCCTCCATAGTGTAGAGAAGGTTATTCATTCGTTTAAAAAACAAGGGTTCACTGAAGTCCAAATTGCCAAAATGATGAGGATGCAGTTCCAACTTTTTGGATATGTAGAAACAACATTGGAACCTAAGCTCAAACTACTTGAAGATTTTGGTTTTGTGGATCAAAATCTGGTCAAACTTTTGAAGAAAAATCCAAACATTTTGTGCAAAAGCCTTGAGAACAGGCTTTTTCCCACTATGGAGTTTCTGAAGAATGAATTTCAGTCCCAGGATGTGCTCGTTAAAGCCCTATTAAGAGTACCAAGACTTTTCAATTGGATCTTGGAGAAGATCCTAAAGCCCTCACTTTCTTACTAGATAGAGGAATGGGGTTTTTGTGGGGTAGCACTCTTAAGCTTCTTACAGTTAGATGCAATCATTCTCACATGCACATCTCTAACCCTCTGCACAGTTGGATTTCATTGACAAGATTGGCACCAACAAAGAAAACAAAATGTTCAAATATATTGTAAGTATAGTGGCCAGGAGCCGCACAAAAATGCTAGAGGCCAAGATAGAGAATCTCAAACTCTGCAGACTCTCGATAGAAGAAACCTAGCAACTACTTGGAGTTGCCCCTCTATTCTTCCTTTTCTCCAAGGAAAGTGTTAGTGAAAAGATGAACCTTTTAGTAACTAACATGGAGCTCCCTGCAAATTATGTAGTGAAGCACCCTTCATTGTTGCAGATTAGTATGGAAAAGACTATGAAGACCAAGTATCTGGTTTGGCAAAAAATCAAATCCATCAATGACTCTGAGCTTCTTCTTTTGACTGTATTTACGATGACAGAGGCAAGGTTTGTTTACAAAATTATAAAAGAGCATCCTGAATCTAAAATACTATGGACAATTTATTAAAATGTCATCTCTAACGCTTCCAACCACCCAAAGAGCACAACAAAACAAACTTTTGTACGAAGAAAGTGAGAGCTAAGTTTCAAAAACCACAACAAATTTATTGCTCCAGTCATTGGCAAAAGGCGGGTCAGCAAGAGGAGCTATGTCGGTATTCCCTTTTCCCTGCATTCTTTGTATGGTTGTGTTGTTACCTTTTCACACATCAACCCATTGTTGACAGGGACCCCCTCTTTTCTTGCTTTCTGCATTGTTAGGTTAGGGTTTTAGCTATTTAGTGGGCATTTTTTGTGTTTCTCGTGCCTGAGTTTTGGAGTTTTGATCATGTCTAGTGTCATTTAAGGTTTTTGGGGCTATAGGATCAAGCATGTAAAATTGAGATTTCTAAATGATCCTAGTTTTGTCTAAGTGTAGACCCCCTTTTTGGAGTGTTAACGTGTTTTTTAAATGTCCTTGTCGGTGATTTTAAGTGCTAAGGTGTTTTCGGATCTTTTGGAGTTGTTTTCTCGCTCTTCAAGAATTATTCAAGTTGATTTCACACTTTATCTTGATAGTTTTCCTTGTGTTACGTGTTGGTGCTCAAAACCACAAATTGGAAAACCCAAAGACTTGCCAAATCCTCAAGCAGTCCAATCAGCCTTGGCCAACGAACAAGTATAGTCAAAGACTAAATCCCTTTACACTTTAGGCTCCACTAAGCCTAGGCGGGTGTACCTCACATTCTCAAGCACAAAAGAGATTATTTAAAGTGGATTTAAGCCTTTTAGCAAATTACAAACTGACAAATTATTGTCTGCAATTATGCTTTATTATGTGCTTTAAATAAATGCCCTCAAAAAGAAATGATTGTGAATGTATATTCAAAATGAGATTGCTTTTAGGACCTAAAAGACATGTATAGAATAGTTCATATAGGATTTGGGAAGAATGTTTTTCTATCAAGGACCTTGAATGCATATAGATCAAAACTTTGAAAAATCAATAACAGACCAGTGCCTCTATCCAGAGATATATATGACACTTTATGGACAAAATATCTTATCAACTCAAGAAACAATTTCTCATCAACTATGAAGGTTTAGTATGTGTTACACAAACAATAAGAACTCAATCTTTCACTTAATGCAACATGTGATTCACATCATAGCAAATCTATACACAAATTTATCAAGAGGACAAAGATAATCATCAACACAAAAGTGTGCATAATATTTAGAAAAGAAACAACGAACCTTGTATATTAACCTTTAGGAAATGATTGCATACATAAGTTGCACTTGCAGATACTCCATTACAAATTGCTTGCACAAAATGGTGCCTCTTCTTCTTATAGACTTCCCTAGTACAAATGATTTTCAGTCCTTATAGCAGCATGATGCTCTATGAAAATCTCCTATTTCTCTATAAAACTGACTCCCTTTAAATATATAAATCAACAGGCACATATGAAAGGACACACCTTTTCACACATAGGAGAGAGTTAAAAATGGTTGCCTTCCCAAAGGACACACCCTTTGGTTTACAAAGATAATTACAAGAAAACCCTAAAATATTCATACTAATGATGCTTTAATAATGTATCTCTTATTCTCCACCTTGATACAATTCCTTGGCAAACAGTCATCATCTTCTCAATATCTCTTGCACATTAGACAAACCAATCAAATCCCTTTGATTTGACCATTAACTATATCTTACCTTTGATTAGGTAATAATCCTTTATGTAAAATACTTGTTTTAGGATAATTCACTTAAATCAAAGTTTTTTATACTTGTAATAATTTGCCCTGATAATAGTTCTCATTAAATAACATAAGGTAAAAGATTTTATATAGCAAATAAAAGCATATACTTCCTTGTGTAAAAATGATATCTGTGGAAAAACTTCTAATACCTTTTCACCTTTTAGGGCAATCTAAAATAGGCTGGAAATATTTTATCACATGGACATACCCTTGCAAATACAAATCAAACCATTAAGTACATGATATGAATAATATACCCTAATAAAAATATTCAATTTATACACATAAAGCAAAAAATATGCATATGGAAGGATTGCATTATAACATTAATATTCATCTCTAATAAATGCAATTTCATCACTTTGTTTGTGGTAAAAGTACATTTTCTCAAAATAACAATAATTTACACTTTGATGCTTAAAAACATTATAATTATTTACCCTAATGTAAAAAGTGTTCAATTCAATAATTAGGGTAAACATATTTATAGAAGAAAAAATCATTTATTCGATAATTATATATAATTCATTACTTTTACTATATGTCAAAAGGTATTTATAAATAAATTGTAATTACTTCCTTTGACCAAGATATTGTCTTATCAAAAACAATACATTATAGAAAAATGAAATAATGATTTTCCCCTTTTGGTAAAAATGTATCCTTTTGTAATCAATAATATTTGCATTAAGTTTTTTGTAAAATAAAAAATATTTACCCTAATATAAATGATTCAATGAATTTTAAAGGGTAAAAATATTATAATAAAAAGATGATGCCTATTATAGTAAAACAATTTTCAAGCAATAGTTAAATACATTTATGACTTCTCAAAAGGTAAAGAAGAACAAATGTTATCAAAACAATTTCACCTTTAAAATGCTTTAATAACTCAAAGTATTTTATTTCAAAATAGAATATCACCATATAAATCTTGGTTGAGAAAGACTCCCTTATATGTGCCTAGGACGTATTAATTTCCACATGTATAACATCCTTAATTACAAAATGAAATTAAAACTCATTACCTTCACCTCCCTATTGGTGTAACTTTCAATTATTGGGGTAACTGTTTTTAAGTTTTACCAATGACCCGATGAGATGAAACTACCTCATCAGCTCATCAGTGTAACTTTATCTCTGCTCTGTTGATCACTCGATGTTTTTAAACTTGCACTTTGCAAAGTTTCATCAGTATAGCCACTCCATCGAGATATCAGGGAAATGAGTACTTTCCAGTGTAATCTGCTCAATCTCATGGCTACCTAAATGAAATGTATCTTTTAAGCGCTTTTGGTAAAGGAGCTTTGATGCATTTCCAAATATAATATTTGAAATGTAAACCAATTTTTTGAAACGCCCGCGCTTCTTTGCTACAACATCACAAAAATATCAAAAATCTTGTAAAAATGGCCTTCAAGGTAGGGTGAATGGTTTGGGCCTCTGTTGAGAGACAAAAATCACCATTTAAAACTCATATTCAAGCCCAAAAAATGACCCGAATTGCAAAAACGTGAACGAAATTTTGCTACTGTTGGTGATACTTCTCATCATAGCCTCTCCGCTTCTCTAATATTTGTTGAGCTTACTCAATTATGGATGAAGACCGTTGCATATACTTAACAGTTCACTGCTGCTTGTCATCACCCCAATCATTTTCTTGTTGAGGTGCTGTAAAAGATCACAACATTATGTATATATAATACTTCATCTTGAGCACTCAATAGGTTATTAAGGAAACTTGTATATGTTGTTTATTAATGAATATCTTGTTCATTGTCAACTAGTTCCTTATTTACTTGATCTGCTTTATATTCTTATATGAATTGAATAGTCTTGTCATTTCCTTTCTTCACATTACTACAGTCATAGCATTAGTGTATTCTAATTTATAGAATAAACACTTACTGAGATCTATTATCGATCAAAAGAGAGAAAAAAAAGTCACACATATGCCTTCATTTCATAAATGAGAGATGTCTTTAACGAGTCATCCATCATTTGAGGGAGTAGTTCCACTACTCTTTGGTTGCCGCTCTACTAAAATTGCTCAAAGAGTTTTCATTGTCTGTATATTTCAGAACGGATTGCACTTAACCAGTCATTCATTACAATTTGTTATCTTTTAATTTCCATCGATTCTTTTGTCTCTCACAACCATTACAGACCATACAAACAATCATTGTCCAATGTTCTTCTACATTGTATATTTGCTTTGTCTTAATAAAAATATTCAAATATTTCTGGAATCCACCACCCTATAAAAGAACCTTTGTTCATGATGAATCAACTTGGATGGATACATTAATGATGGCTTTTTCTTTAACCATAAATTCATACGTCTATATTGTCATTGTTATAGCTTCACTTGTGATTGTGTTGTTGCAACCGGTTGTACAACAATGGTTGCCCTATCGGGGATCGGGAGGAGTCTCAAATCCCCAATGTATCCCAATCATTTATTTAAAAAATGATTTAATATTTCACCTTTTGAGATAAAAACTTTTTACTTCCTTCAACCAACTATAAAGTATTTGATCATTTCATTTGATCAAACGTAAAATCTTTTTTTTTCTTTTTTGTAATAATCCTGCACAAAATACAAACTCAAAAAATTTTGTTAGTTAAAATATCCTTTTGGGACCTTATAACACAAATAATTTAAAAACTATAGTATTAATTGGAGGACAATTATAATATTCAAAAACAAATATTTCAAATCAATATTATACTTAGGAAAAATAATTATAAAATATAAATAAAATGTCCTTCATGTAAAATACAATCATAGGGCTTCAAGACCTAATTTGTTCGCGTGACACTCCTGCAAAATGAGTTTGATAGTATTCTACTAAATCTATTTTGATAAAATTTTAAAAAAATTGCACATAGTGTGTTTCATTGGGATTTATTGTTAGAGGACATAGCAAATGACATCAAATGATTCTTAAACTTGACATAATTATGCTCAGATGAAAAGAATTTTGGTTCAGAAGGGCGTACCTAAAAACTCACCTTTTGAATGCACATACATACCTAGAAATTGACCTCGTGTTCATAGATCTTCAGGTGTTGATCATAGGTAGCGCGCAAATTGCATAGAGAAATCCATTTTTGGCATGAATCTGGAACTCTAAAATTTTAAAATTTCAGGGTTCCAATAGTGGCTCTTTCTGGGGACGTATGCTCCCCGTGAGCATAGTGAGATACCAGTTATCTCTGGAGAAGCAAACCACTTGATGCCATTCCCTTCTGTAAATCATCATCCGAATTAAATTAGGTGGCCCTAGGCCCTGCAATATTGACATTATCTCTTCCCTCTGTCAAACACTCGATTTTGCTCTTGTAATAATGTTAGCCTATGGGACGCAATATACTTTTCTTTTCCAAACAACTTGCTCATTATTCCCCTTTTCACCATGTCATCATTTTTCTCGCAAATGTATTCCATTAATAATTCTTGGTTACCACATCCTTGATCACCTTTGGTTTTCAGACTTCTAACTTTGCAATTATTTCTCCAATGCACTTCATGCTCATTTGAAAACCCCAACAGGTTATCATATGCCTCCTTTGTTGAAAATTTTTAATCATTTTTACCATATATAATCCTTTCCAGAGTGTAATTTTCATAGAGAACTTCAATATTATAAATTAGAATATTCTTTTCATTGTGCAATGTATTTTTGGACTGTGCAATATTCCTTGGGTGAAAAATAATTGGTAAATATTTCTTATAATCCTTTGAAATATTTGTCTCTTGAATCATAATATATGAATTGAGGTCCTCCAAATTTTCACAGTTATCTTTTGTGTCATGTTGTATTATATTCTTATACTCAAATGACATTATACTTTCTACGCACATCAACTTTGGACAAACCTCATTTTCATGAGTATTTTGAAAAAGTATTACATCACCACATATTATTCTTTCATATTCCACAATATTATCATATGGTAATTTTGAAAAATTTGGGTCATCTTCAAAAGTACCTTTTTCCTCCTTTTGTCTTTCAAGTAGGGTTTCTGAACATGTATTACTTTCACAAATATTATGTGAAAATATTTCACCATTTTCCCCATGTGTTTCCTTTTCTTCCATAGTTTTATTATATAATAACTTTGAAAAATTAAAACTATTCTCAACCCTAGCTTCTTTTGTACTTTCCTTGATTTATTTAAGAATATAGGGAAATCCTTCCTATCTCCTTGGTAATCTTCCCGTGCTTCAACATGTAAGAAATCATACGACAAATCACAATACATACCTTTACTGAAAATCTTCATCATTGTGCTTTGTTGAAGCTCCTTCAAATTTGTATGTTGAATGTAAATCCATTTCGTCTTCACATCCTAGATGGTAAATGTTTATTTCACAAGAGGGACTAAAAAAATATTCATATTCAGAAATTATTTCCTCACATTCCTGTTAAGTCTCATGATACTGAAGATTTAAAAAAAATTCAAAAGGATTTTCAAGCACATACTCCCTATTACACTCATTATTGTGTATGCATTTCTCATTATTATGAGAATCATCATTTGTTTTGTCCACAAGAAAACTATCCTCACTAATTTTTTCCTCTGATATATTATCTCCCTGGGAATCATATTTTACTTCATCAAACACACCCTGAATGTGCCCTAATCCATTAGTTTGCTTTATTTGAAAAAAAAAGGACCATTTTTTCTAAACATACCTTTCATATTCCTTTTTCTAACAGATAAGAAATTTCTTCTATACTAAGAAATGTTTCCTCTTTATTATTTATATTTGCTTCTACGTGTATGGATTCTTTGATATTTAAATCCATAGTTTCTTCATTATTTGAAAATGGATCATTACTATATTCTTCCTCTAACATGTTTTCATTTATAATTTCAAGTAGAAGCCTTACCTGGGGATCATGATAAATCCCCAACTCCTGCATTTTTTCTAACGAGGACTTGATGTTTGAAGGTATTTTTGCGTATATACTGAACATTCTCACACATAATTGTATTGCAGATTCATCTTCCTGTTTCTCAACAAAGTGATGGGGACGTCGCAGGGTGCAATATTTGATGGATGGATGTTCTACTTCATCTAGGATTGTCTTAGAGGGATATTGGTAAATTGGTCTAGAAGCATAAGTGACAATCTAGACTTTCAGCTAAGAAATGTAGAGTGGTTGAAGTCATTCACCATGACTTCCTCCTTGTATACCTGCTTGCACGGTTCGCAGAGGTGAAGTCAAGAATGGACAAGGACAATTCAGGAGTCATGAGTGCTACCCCCAGCTAAACATGTATAGAATTAAAGATTATAAGAGAGTGATTGATGTATTCACCATGTACATCACGTGGATGCTGGAAGGTGGAATCCATAGGAGATTGTCCAAAGAGGCAACATAGCTAATAGAGAAATATGGATCGTGGTATATTTAGTTTCCCACTTTCACGTACCTTAGGATGCATGGGTTTCAATCTTAACCCTATAGGCTTCCTAGGTATCCTTCCGACAGAATGATCTTGTTGGAAGTGGTGAGACGGCTTCTAGAGTTTGATTCCATTTAGAGAGAGAAGCATAGGACAGGCATGGCATTCCCTATTTTAGTTGGGAAGACATCGAAGGTTTGCCAGTCTGCCTTAGCCACCAACACTACAAGTGAGGATCTTGCATTCTATCGATTTGCAACCTTCAAGAAAAGAAAAATATTTGATCCTGATAAGAAAGTTGGAAGGATCAAGGGAGAGAAGTTCATCCATAAAGTAGACATAGAAGATTATCGGGTCGACCTAATGGACAAGCAAGGAGTGAAGAGACGAAGGTGGTCTAGAATGTCAGTGGATTTCAAGGGGAAGTGTGGACTTTTCCTCATTCCTGATCAAGTGTTAGATGATAGGGATCATACGCATCCACATCATGAGAATGAAATGAAGAAGGCAATCTTATTGCCTAATTGGTTTTAGAAGAGAATGTATTAATGAGAGAGGTTTTGAGTTTCTCCCATGCATGGGTAGATTTTCAGATGAATAAGTTAGTTGATATGGGTGTTCCCTTCACTTATGAAAATATGAAGCTAGAAGAGTCTGCTTCCAAAGATGATCATAGGACTATCAGTGATGTCAGGATTCATGCAGACGAAGAGAGTCAAGCTCCCAAGAGAAGGAAAAACATGATAGGAGGAGTCAAGGCTAGAGGGAAGAAGATTGAGGAGGTGAAGAAGAAGAAACATAAGACTATCATTTCCCCACCTATCATTCCTTCACCACCTCTGAGTGTCTCATCAATTAAGGTGATTGAAATAACAAAGCAGAATAGGGAAACCCAACAATGTTCCAACACAGTGATACTACCAGAAAATATTCAGGAGTTACATGCCATAGCAACATCTGCACCACCAAATGAGAATGATAATCAACTGGGATCCCCTACTGTCCTTTTGGAAATTAGTTTGGGAAATGAGATATATGATTTGACCAGGAATAATCCTGATGATGATGATGATGTTATCTCGACATTGAGGGGGCTTGATCGAGAGATGTGTCTCGATGATGGCATGGAGATGGCCACTATTCCTGATTGGCTAATGAGAAGTATGGAGAAATGTAAGAAAATGATAGAGGTATAGCCTATTGATAGCATTGATGATTACCTAGCTAGGAGTGCTAAGGAGAAGGAACCCAAGAGAGTTGAGATTTTGTCGCACATAGCTCAAGATGAGACAGGAATGCGGATTGCACAGGTTGTTGTTCCTATTGTAGGCGTGACAAGGGACATTGCTACTCCTATGGATTTCCAGATTACTTCAGTTGCCATTGGTCGTACATCAAGAGAGCAAGAGTTTTAGGAGGATGGTGATAATCTCAAGGTGATTAACGCAAGGTTAGGCAAAGAAATTGAAGAAAAGGAGAAGTATAGAGAAGAGAATATCAGACTTAGAGAGCATATTGTGGGGGTAAGGCATGAGAATCCCACCCTTATTTCCCCTATTGCAGTTGATCATGGACTACATTCACACTATGAGGCAGCGAGAGATACACTCTCGAAGGTGAAAAAGTGGACTAAGAGTGCAAGAAAATAGGCAGATGATTTCCTTACTCAGTTTGTCCAGGCATATGATAGGACAACATGGCTCGTGTTTAGAGTCCAATATTTGGAGGGAGTTTGGGAATAATTCTGGCCTATTCAGGAGAAGACTATTCCACACCTCAAATCTTTGAAGAAGATTCCTAATTCCACCTTGGTCAACAAGAACATTGTGCACCTGGTGGAGACAGATATGATTTTCATGGTTGGTATTGTTCATTGGTCCTGAAGAGATCAACTTATGAGAGCGCCTAGTTGAGCTGTATGAAAATGGAAGGATTGATTCAGAACATTTAGATGAAGATCCTTGCCTCAATTGAGGAATTATTGGTGTTGATGTTAGTGATGCTAGTGGTTTACACTTAGCCGAATTAAGAGACAAGATGAAATTTATGTATTTTTGCCAGTTGGACTCTTTGAAGAAGAGTCAGATAGATGACTTGGTCTCTTTATTGATTCATGTTCATAGTTCTCATAAGCTCATGTTAGATTGGGAGAACACTTTGGACACTTGTTCGGATTCACTGGACGTGATTAATTTGCAGTAGGATACCTTGTGTAGCATTTCCATGGAGGAGTTAGATTTTGTATTGGCTAGATTCTTGGAGTATGCTAGGGGAGAGAGAGATACAGGGAGTCATAGTTCTCAGAAGCTCATGCCAGATTGGGAGAACACTTTGGACACTTGCTCAGATTCACTGGACGTGATTGATTTGCAACAGGATACCTTGCCTAGCATTTCCATGGAGGAGTTAGATTTTGTATTGGCTAGATTCTTGGAGTATGCTAGGAGAGAGAGAGATACAGGGAGGAATCTTCTAGAATATTTCTTATTTGATGACTAGGTATCTTTTTATTGGGCTATATGTTGGTGGCACTATTTTTTATGTAAACCCTAATTAGGGCAATTCTAGGGTTTTGTTGGCATGATCTTGGCTGTTGATCTTGTATCAATCTTGGCCATCCATTTTGTAAGAGACTCTATATATACCTCCTTGTCTCTCATTTGTAAGAGAGAGTTTTTGTAGAATTGCTGGTATATGTTGCAGCTATTTGAATCTAAGTCATTGTTCAATTGTTGGTGATTTTTCTCTTCAAATGTTGTCTTTGCATTCATGGTTCTCAATTCCTCCAAGTTAGATTAGAATTTATTTTCATGTTTGTTAGATTGAGTGAAATATTTGTTGAATATATTTTTGTGGAATCCTTAATCCATACCACTAGCTTCTTGCCACTAGTAAGTGCTCCTTGTGTGGTCAACTGAAGCTTTGAGTAAGCTTAACTTCAATTATTATGAAACCTTTGACAAGCATCAACTGGGATGGTGTCAATGTGTGATGGTAATAGTCTGAAAATCCTTGAGTATACCTTAGACAATTGCACTAAACTTGTGTCAATACCTGTTTGTGAGACTCTGCCTAGTTTGATTCCACTAGATTTGTTCATCATTTCCAACATTCTTAGGCCTAGAATAGATTTCCTGAACCCTATTCCTTTTGCCCATTTTTTAGTAAGAATTAAGTCTGGAGCTTCATTGTTAAATCCTAATTTGTCAGCACACCTATTCCACATCTTCATGATCAAATAAGATAATCCTAACATTTGCGTAAGTCTTCAAGTGAACACAACAATTCACATCGATCATTGAGTTATCCACTCCTCAAGCTCAAACTACTAGAAGATTTTGATTTTGTGGATCAAAATCTGGTCAAACTTTTAAATAAAAATCCAACCATTTTGTGCAAAAGCCTCGAGAACAGGCTTTTTCCCACTATGGAGTTTCTAAAGAATGAATTTCAGTCCCAGGATGTGCTTGGTAAAGCCCTATTAAGAGCACCAAGACTTTTCAATTCGAGCTTGGAGAAGATCCTAAAGCCCTCACTTTCTTATTGGATAGAGGAAGTGGCCAGGAGCCGCACGAAAATGCTAGAGGCCAAGATAGAGAATCTCAAACTCTGCGGGCTCTCGGCAGAAGAAACCTGGCAACTACTTGGAGCTGCCCCTCTACTCTTCCTTTTCTCCAAGGAAAGTGTTAGTGAAAAGATGAACTTTTTAGTAACTAACATGGAGCTCCCTGCAAATTATGTAGTGAAGCACCCTTCTTTGTCGCAGGTCAGTTTGGAAAAGACTATGAAGCCCAGGTTTCTGGTTTGGCAAAAAATCAAATCCATCAATGACTCCGAGCTTCCTCTTTTGACTGTATTTACGATGACAGAGGCAAGGTTTGTTTACAAAATTATAAAAGAGCATCTTGAATCTAAAATACTGTGGACAATTTATGAAAATGCCATCTCTAATGCTTCCAACCGCCCAAAGAGCACAACAAAACAAACTTTTGTACGAAGAAAGTGAGAGCTAGGTCTCAAAAACCACAACAAATTTATTGCTCCAGTCATTGGCAGAAGGCAGGTCAGCAAGAGGAGCTATGTCGGTATTCCCTCTGGCCTGCCTTCTCTGTATGGTTTCTCTTCAAGCAAGGTGTGCATTGTAGTTATTAATTTTTTTATGTAAGCCATTTTCTATCACTGCAGTCATTTTCGTGTAATGTAACTGGTGAATATTTAATAGGTAAGTTTTGTTACATCTGAAAGCCATCTGATAAATTTTATCATTATGTTCCAAATGGGAATCATGCTAGCGCAAGAAGTGAATGATTATACATCATGTCTAGCAAACAAGTTTTCTAGACCCCAAATGTTTGTAGAAATTGTAATTGTGGGTTTGATTTAGAACAATTTATGGCACTGGAGTCAGTTTGTGTTAAGATGTCTATAAGTCCTTCAAAGAATACATGAAATAAGTAAACCGGAACAACAGGCTTTTCCATTTACAGAGGAAGTTCATAATCAATTGCACAACATCACAAAGCATTCTTAGTTGGAAGTCAGTTACTAAATGGTATTAACTTTTAAGCAGAGTTTTCGGATAGACACCGATCAAGGTCAATTTCAGGCTCTGGCATGAGAAATTAAAAAAACTGTATTGTGAGATAAATTGGATTTTATTGTTTCCAACTCGGAATTACATCAATTACATGAATAAATAATGCAAATCCTCTAAAATTCTTGAACAAGTTGCAAACTTTTAAATTTCAATAGACTGGTTGTTGTATTCTACCTAGGAGATACCTAATTGGAGAAACTTCTCATGAATTAATGAATTTGTGATCATTCATAGATGAAATAAATTGTTGAGGGTTTAAAGAAGCTATTACTAAATAAATATATGCTGAAAATGAAGATGATTGTTTTAAGTATTCATGTTCAGGACTTGTAATGATGTTCTTGAGGTTTTGAAACAAGGTGGGTCCAAGATTGACTCAGTCTCAGACAAGTTCTACCAAAAAAGATGAAAATGTAGAAGGATCTACAGGTTTCTGTCAAAATTTGTGAGTTGATTGAATCAATTAAGAAAAACTTTCTGCTATTGGCTCAGCTCAGGAATTTGAATTCTACCACATGGGCTCTCAGGATTGTATTTTTAATAGTGTTTTTCTAAGTTTTGGGAACAGGGGGATGGTTTTTGGAGAAGAGAATTTCTTTTCTAGATTTTGTAGATGGGAAAAATAATACATGAATTAATCTTTGAAAAATGAAGAGAAGAGTATAAGAAGTTGCAATTTATCATTTATGTAAACAATATGGGTAAAAGAAGCTCAAATTTGTACTAAATTGTATTGGTGTACAACATTTTATATCATAGACAAAGAATCTTAATGTCAAGAAATGGAAATTGTACCATTAACTAAAATGTTCCATATTGCCACACCCCAGATGTACCATTCAGGGGAACGACCCACAAACCTCAGGGATGTGCTTATATTATAGAAATTTTAAGCATGCTTAAAATTTTCATAGTTAATGCCTCTATTACTATACTGATCAAGTAGTCCATTGCCACTTTTTTAATCTCCTCCTGTGGTGGGATTCTGCCAACTCTCCCCTGGCTATATACTAGTGTGTAGTGCAGTTGCACATGAATCTGAAAGTGAAAGCCATTTCCATCCTCTTTCATCAAATAGTTACATTTTTGCAAACATGATCTAGTCACAGTTACCTTATATGACTTCTTGTTTGTGTCTTATCATCATCGAGTGATATACATACATTTAATCCATTAATACAAACACAATTTTTAAACTAATATGCTTGAAAATGGACATATCAATGCACAACAAACAGAAACTTGCAATTTTTTAAAATGCCAGCACCTGAAATTTTTAAGGTAGTAGCTCATGTAAGCGTTGAACATGAACTTATATGCATGATATCAATAGAGCTTTGAAAAATATCTTTCTTTGAAAGTGATTGATTAAAAAATCATAGTCACTAATGAAATTCCTACCTTTGAATGGACCTGTAAACGTGCCTACCTTCAAGATGCTATATCACATACCACTTTCACAAATTTTCAAAAACAAATTTATAAACTATCTGTAGCTATCTGCGAGATTGTAATAATGGAATATTTTCTTTAGCACAACAAAATATTGGGAAATCAATGTTTCAAGGAATAGTTATAGAAAACTGGAGAAAGAAAGTGATGTGGGCCTCTGACATTGATGATATCCACACATGTTTTCAGATGCTGGTTTTATTACCAAAATTGTTGTAGATCTCTCCCATGCAGTTTATAATGTAGGGAAGTCTTCTCTTGCCTGATGTATGATCATAATTTTGCATTTACATGGACTTCAATTATAAATTAACAATGCAAACACTACCAGAAAGAATTGTAGACATCACGTTATGTTTTTAATGCTAGTCAAGATTCAAGCTCCATCAGACACTAATGTATGAAAGGACCTGTCACAACCCTCCTTTATCACTTTTGATTTAAAATACAATTCTATTATATTTTTTTTGGATAAGCTATTTAAATGATTGAATGAATATTATAAAAGAATAAAATAATAGCACACACACACACATGAAAAATATACATTATTATTTTTTATTTATTTTCCACTCTCAATTATGGGACATGTTGTAGGAAGAATAAGAAGCTTCTAGAGGATTCTCCACCACCTTGCACGTAACTCCCCCACTAAGTTTAATCAATTTGCATGAGTCCAATATTGGAAAAGAATCTCTTTTTTTAATTAAAATTTCTAGATAGTGGAATAGAGGGATTTTTCTTATAAATGATATGCAAGTTTTCAAAAATGGGAGTTGGTCATTCCTTGAAGAAATTCTTCTCTCAAGTAATTATTTTGGTAGTCATATTTCATTTTGGAGAATAGCTAAGGTTGCTTTGGAGGATTTTTTTTTTCAAGCTGGAAGGATCAAGGGAGGCTAATGGAAGGATTCATAGGGGATTCTACATCAATTGCAAGTATCCAGGTTCTTTTAATTTAGTTTTATTTTATTTTGAATCATGCATCTTATTCTTGCTATGAATTAGATTAGATCAATCTTGTTTCAATTCCTTGATGAGAATTAGATCAATTTGTTTCAATTCCTTGCTGAGTACTAGATTAGTAAAAGAAAAAAAAAGAGAAGAATCTTGTTTCAATTCCTTGATGAGAATTAGATCAATTTGTTTCAATTCCTTGCTGAGTATTAGATTAGTAAAAGAAAAAAAAAATAAAAATCTTGTTTCAATTCCTTGTTGAGAATTAGATTAGATCAATCTTTATTTCCTCCCTCTAATTCATCTCTCTGGTTTTTCGAATAGAAATCTGAATCTCATCCTTTTAATAGATCTCTCTGTGAATAATAGTTGAATCAAAATTCCTCTGTGAATATCAGTTGAAATTGAAGAATATATCTCCTGTGAATGAATCCTTGATCTCATTTGATTCCATATATACTTTTCTATTATCTGGTTATATATCCTCTCTATGAAAATTAGTTGAAATGGAGGAATAGTTTTCACTGTGAATAATTCTCTGTGATATTCTCATTTGATTCCATAAATATTTTTTTCTATTATCTAGTTATATATCCTCTCTGTGAAAATTAGTTGAAATGGAGGAATAGTTTTTCGCTGTGAATAATTCTCTGTGATATTCTCATTTGGTTTCATTAATATTTTTTGTGTATGGTTATCTACTTCTCTCTGGAAATAATAGTTGAAACTGAGGAATAAATCCCTCTGTGAATAACTCTCCGTGTTATTCACTCCTATAAATAAATCCTTATTGTTTACATTAATATTTCATCTCTCATATACTGGTTAAATTCTACTCTATGTGCTTAAATAAATTAAAACTGGAAACTATATATATAAATATATATACATATACATAAATATATATACATATATACATATATATATAATATTTATAAATTATATGCAAAGTAAATTCTTTTTAAATTGTTTGGGTGCACGATAAATTGCACGGAATGACGTGCTTGCAGGAGCAGAGTTAATACTTCGCAGGGGAGTGCTTACCGTAACGGTACCCTCCACTAGCCTGCGGTCACTGCTACGATAGCAGCCACAGGGTAGTGGAGGGGACTACGGTGGTCCCCTCACCAATGCGGACCTGTACCCACAGGTTCACGGTGGTGATGGGACTCGTGGGGTCCCACTCCTACTTGGCACTTTTTTTTTAATGCCTTTCAAATTTTAATTTACGACAATGTTAATTATTAGATTTTTAATATATATATAATTTTAGTTTAATTAAATTCTTTTTTTTATATATATAATTTTAGTTTAATAATATTTTAAACTTAGATAAATTCCTTTTAGATTTAGCAATTTATAAATTGTAAATTAAATTATACCAAATTTTATTAGATCTTTCTTTGATCATCCACTTGGCAATTAATCCATATTAAATGATTTGAAGCTAAATTCTATTTTGGGATTAGTGGCTTTATAAGCGATATTCTCGCATGTAACTTACACTACCTTCGCCTCATGCAAATTGCTTCACATTGATTACATTTATTGGCGTTTCCATCTCCATGCAAGTTTCACGTTTAATTATTGTTATGCAAGTTTCCTAATTGTTATTATTATGCAAAGTTATACTTCAAGTTTCGAATGATAAATAATGTTAGTTATGGTTTTTATTCCATGTCATTCATCAAGTAGTTATTTCAATTAATTGAGCTTTGCAATGTCTAAATATACGCGTTCAATTCATAATTATTTTCCAAGCATGATGTTTATCATAAATTAGAAAAATTAAAGAAAGGAAGTTGGAAAATCATAACCAAGTAGCGTTCGGTATATATAGTGCCTTTGGGTCACGCTTACAGGTAATGCCGACATGTTGAACTACTGCACTTAACGCCTAATAAAGCTACATCAACGACGTCTGTGGCATCGTCCCTATAAATCGTCAGGGAGTAATAAGGGACACTTGGAAGTTAAAATCCAAGGGGTGGGTAATCCTCCTTGGATCGATAATTTAATAAGATAATTCTAAAACGATCTTTCATTCGCTGAGTTAAACTATAGTAAAACCCTATAGGGATGATGAGTGAAATGCTTTTATAAAATTGATTTAATCTCAAAGAATTGTTGTCGAATGACAATTGGTCAAGGGTGACGCTTATGTTAAGAATTAAGATCTAGTTGTTTAGGCCACAAGCAAAAGGCCATCTTGAGCCTTTGCTTAAGCGCTACCATCGTGGGTAGCAACTGTAGAGAAAATGTTTGGGACATTGACCCTAGAAAGGGTTGTGTACCCACTAATCAGTTTACATCAAACCATAAAGTAGAAATTAGAACTACACATTTTACGCCTTGATCCCATGTCGAAGCGGGTATATAGGCAGTCTTGGGACGGAGTTTTCCCTTGTACTCAGGCGTTCGTGGGTGGGGTCTAGGCTTGGTAAAAGAAAAATTGAGTAAGAAACCTATTTTGAAAGATAGGATAATTAAAATGGAAAAAAAAAAAGTAATTCAATGCATACTCGGAAGGAATCCCGTATGGATTCGCTTGACTTCCCGAGGCTTTAAGCCAAATTCTGAGGTGGAATTCAAGCTTGTATTATGTTATTTAATTACTCCTAAGGACGGAAACCTCGGTGCACTTCTATTAGAAGAGTGTAGTACTTAGTGAGTGGTTCAGGACTCGAATGGTCCCGAAGAGTCTAAGTCTCTGGCCAGAGCACCTCCTATCCCAACTGGATAGATGCCTACCCTGCATGGGTAGATGCCTATCCCGATTGGATAGATGCCTACCTCGTATGGGTAGATGCCTATCCCATATTGGATAGATGAAATCTTATGTCCCGTATGGACAAATGCCTAACCCGTATGGTTAGATGCTCATCCTGAATGGATGAATGCCTAATCCAAATGGATGGATGCCCAGAGTATGTGATTGAATCAAACACAATGAATAAATTAAACAAAAAAAAAAGAATGGTCAATTTTGTTGAGTTAATTATGGTGGGTTACTACATGTGGTATCAAAGCAAAGGTTCAAATCTAGGCCTTGTGCTCACTTCAATTTATACAACTAAGGGAATGTTTTGCAATGGTAGAAATTAAATTTTAAAATCCCAAAATCAAGAACTAACTACATAATTTAACTTTTAGGTAAAAACATAGAATGGCTAGAGGAAGGGGTAATGGAAAACGTACTAGGAGTCAAAGGGAAGAAAACCATGAGGAAAACCATGAAGAAAACCATGAGAAAGACCATGAAGAGGATCGACGCAACCCAGGAAATAACGAAGATGGGGTCAAAGCTATAATCAACCTTTTAACCGAACAAAGAGATAAAATCAACTTCTTGGAACAATCAATGCAGGACCTTAGGGAAAGGCAGAATGACTTTGAAAATAAAAGTGGTACCGTAAATGGAAACCCTGGTAGCAATCAAGGGAATATGATGGAAATAGAAAAGAAAATAACATATTGGAACTCTAAGGACTTAAAGAAAATCATCCCTCCTAAGTTCGATGGGAGGCAAATTGGTGAAGGAGCTAAAAATTGGTTAAATGAAATGGAGAAGTATTTTGAACTAAGAGATTTTAGCGAAACAACCGATTTCAATTCTAATTGACACTGGGTCATCTGAATGTTTCATCTTACCTGAATTAGTAAGCAAATATGCATTAAAGGTTAATCAAATGGGGTCATCATGGACGGTTCAATATGGGGATAAGGCAACTAGGGAAGTAACTAAGTGTTTGTCGAGGGAAAGGGTACAATTTCCTGAGTTTGAAACAAGGGTAGATCTCTATGTGGCACCCCTAGGATTATATGATGTAATTATTGGAATGAGTTGGTTAATAGACCATCAAGGTAATGTATATTTCTATAACAAAGTTGTTGAATGTTTGGATGATGAGGGGAAAAAGGTCAAAATCCAAGGAAAGTTTAATCCCATTAGTATAGAAACCATATCAGCCATGCAATTAAAGAAGGAAAGAAGAAGAGGAGGCCTAATATATATGGTTGAAATTGATGAAGGAAAATACCCCTTTCTTAAAAGAATTCAGGATGTTTTCCAGAAGAATTACTCGGCTTACCCCCAAAAAGGAAGTTTGACTTTTCTATCGAAGTACTACCAAGAGCTGAACCAGTATCAAGGGCACCTTACCGAATGAACACAACTGAATTACAAGAGCTCAAAATGCAATTAGAAGAACTCTTAGCTAAGGGATTAATAAGGCCAAGTGTATCACCGTGGGGAGTGCTAGTTTTGTTTGTTAAGAAGAAGGATGGAACCTTAAGACTATGCATTGACTATAGGATGTTGAACAAGGTCACAATAAAGAATAGGTATCCCTTACCTCGCATAGAGGATCTTTTTGACCAAATGAAAGGAGCAGCAGTTTTCTCAAAGATAGACCTCTGGTCAGGGTACCATCAACTCAGAATCAAGGAGGAAGACATTCCAAAAATAGCTTTCAGGACTAGATATGGGCATTATGAATTCACAATAGTTCCTTTTGGTGTAACCAACGCCCCAGCTGCATTTATGAACCTAATGAACAATGTACTTCATGACTACTTGGATAAATTTGTTTTGGTATTTCTGGATGACATATTAATTTACTCTAGGAATGAGGAGGAACATTTAGTACACCTACAAATTGTTTTGCAAAGGTTGAGAGAACATAAGTTATATGGGAAATTGTCAAAATGTGCCTTCTTTGAGGAAAAGATTCACTACCTTGGGCATATAATATCTAAGGAGGGAATAGAAGTTGATCCAGACGAAATAAAGGCAATAGTAGAATGGCCAATCCCTAAAAATGTTTCAAAGATAAGAAGATTTATGGGGCTAGCAGGTTACTATAGGAGGTTTGTGGAAGGATTCTCTAAGATAGAAAACCCCATCACCTCATTGCAAAGGAAGGGTAAAAGGTTTGTGTGGACAGAACAAAGTGATAAGGCATTCCAAATTTTGAAAGGGAAACTAACTTTAGTACCCATTGTAAAGGTACTCGATTCGAATGGACACTTCAAAGTCATAATTGATGCTTCTATTGAAGGTTTAGGAGGAGTACTTGTCCACGATGAAGGGGTAGTAGCTTACGAATTCAGAAAGCTAAAGACTCATGAAGTTAATTATGCACCCCATGACTTAGAGTTAGCAGCGATTGTGCATGCCCTATAGAAATGGAGACACTTCTTGCTAGGGAAACCCTTTGAGTTAAAGTTAGATAACCAAGGACTAAAGTACATCTTTACCCAACCCCACTTAAATGCCAGACAAAGAAGGTGGTTAGAGTTTCTAAGTGAATATGATTTTGAAATTGAATATATTAAGGGGAAGGAAAATAGGTTGGCAGATGCCTTAAGTAGGAGGAGACACTTGATGACTATAGCAACATTCAAAACTTATTTCAAAAGGCAAGTGATGGATGAGCAAGGTCACGACCCATGGTATGAGCAAGTCAAATTGACATTAGATCACGATCCAACCGATCCTAAGATTGGAGGGTATACATTAGACAAAGATGGGTTGCTCAAATACAATAATAGAATCTATATTCCTAATTCAGGGGACTTAAGGGAAGTAGTCTTGGCGGAGGCTCACAATGCCCCTTATTTAGGGCACCCAGGAGTTAACAAGCTTTATGCAGATTTAAAGAAGTTATACTTTGGGCAAGGGATGAAGAATGACATAGTCAAGTATGTGGCTAAATGTTTGGAGTGTCAAAGAGTAAAGGTAGAACATAGACATCCAGCTGGATTGTTACAATTACATGATGTACCTCAACACAAGTGGCAAGTTATTAGCATGGATTTTGTGCAAGGGTTACCCATGTCACCTTCTAGGCATGATGTAATAATGGTGGTAATTGACAAACTCACTAACGTGGCCCACTTTATACTAGGGAATCTGACGGATGATGCACCTACCTTGGCTAGGCATTTTGTTAAGGAAATATTTAGGCTGCATGGAACACCAGAGAAAATCATATCAGATAGAGATGCTAGATTCACTTCAAGTTTTGGACTACTCTTCAATTAGCTCTAGGAACTCAACTAAATTTTAGCATTGCATATCATCCTGAAACTGACGGTAAGACAGAAAGGACAAATCAGATTATGGAAGACCTACTTCGTATGTATTGCATGGACCAATAGAAGAAATGGGAAGAGTACCTACCTCTGGTAGAGTTTGCTTACAATAATACACATCAAACATCTTTGGGAATGGCACCTTTCAAAGCTTTGTATGGTAGACCATGTCGAACACCTTTGAGTTGGGATAATCTTGAAGATAGAGTGATTTGTTGGACCAGATATGTTGAAAGAGATGGAGAGGAAAACTAAGGAAATTAGGCAAAGATTGAAGGAAGCCTCAGATAGGCAGAAAAGTTATGTAGACAAAAACAGGACATCAAGGGAGTTTGAGGTGGGAGAGAAAGTCTTCCTAAGGGTTATCCCACACAAGAGTTCCATAAGATTTGGGAAAAAGACTAAGCTTGCACCTCGTTATGTTGGACCCTTTGAAATGTTGGGAAGGATTAATCCAGTTGCATACCGGTTGGCCTTACCTCCCCAATTGAGCTGAATCCATGATGTCTTCCATGTATCTCTTCTTAAAAAGTATGTACCTGATGAGAAACACATTTTGAATTGGGGTGCTTTCTAGATCCAAGAAATGGGAGGAATAATGATAGAGCCATTCAAAAGCTTGGAGAGGCACTAGTGCCAGTTGCGCAATAGAACGGTTGATCAATGCAAAGTACAATAGGACCAGTATGATGAAAAGAATGTCACGTGGGGAGATACTAAGGAAATGCAGCAGTTGTGTCCTTTTTTGTTTTGATCATGAACTATAGACTCTTTTGGATGTGTTCAATAAGTGCATCGGGATGATGCACAAATTAAGGGGGGGAGGATGTCACAATCCTCCTTTATCACTTTTGATTTAAAATACAATTCTATTATATTTTTTTTGGATAAGCTATTTAAATGATTGAATGGATATTATAAAAGAATAAAATAATAACACACACACACACACACATGGAAAATATACATTTTTTTTATTTTTTTATTTTCCACTCCCAATTATGGCACATGTTGTAGGAAGAACAAGAAGCTTCTAGAGGATTCTCCACCACCTTGCATGTAACTCCCCCACTAAGTTTAATCAATTTGCATGAGTCCAATGTTGGAAAAGAATCTCTTTTTTTAATTAAAATTTCAAGATGGTGGAATAGAGAGATTTTTCTTATAAATGATATGCAAGTTTTCAAAAATGGGAGTTGGTCATTCCTTGAAGAAATTCTTCTCTCAAGTAATTGTTTTGGTAGTCATATTTCATTTTGGAGAATAGCTAAGGTTGCTTTGGAGGATTTTTTTTTTCAATCTTGAAGGATCAAGGGAGGCTAATGGAAAGATTCATAGGGGATTCTACATCAATTGCAAGTATCTGGGTTTTTTTAATTTAGTTTTATTTTATTTTGAATAATGCATCTTATTCTTGATGCGAATTAGATTAGATCAATCTTGTTTCAATTCCTTGATGAGAATTAGATCAATTTGTTTCAATTCCTTGCTGAGTACTAGATTAGTAAAAGAAAAAAAAAGAGAAGAATCTTGTTTCAATTCCTTGATGAGAATTAGATCAATTTGTTTCAATTCCTTGCTGAGTATTAGATTAGTAAAAGAAAAAAAAAAAGAATCTTGGTTCAATTCCTTGCTGAGAATTAGATTAGATCAATCTTTATTTCCTCCCTCTAATTCATCTCTCTGGTTTTTCGAATAGAAATCAAAATCTCATCCTTTTAATAGATCTCTCTGTGAATAATAGTTGAATCAAAATTCCTCTGTGAATATCAGTTGAAATTGAATAATATATCTCCTGTGAATGAATCCTTGATCTCATTTGATTCCATATATACTTTTCTATTATCTGGTTATATATCCTCTCTGTGAAAATTAGTTGAAATGGAGGAATAGTTTTCGCTGTGAATAATTCTCTGTGATATTCTCATTTGATTCCATAAATTTTTTTTTCTATTATCTGGTTATATGTCCTCTCCATGAAAATTAGTTGAAATGAAGGAATAGTTTTTGCTATGAATAATTCCTTGTGATATTCTCATTTGATTCCATAAATGTTTTTTTTCTATTATCTGGTTATATATCCTCTCTATGAAAATTAGTTGAAATGGAGGAATAGTTTTTGGCTGTGAATAATTCTATGTGATATTTTCATTTGGTTCCATTAATATTTTTTGTGTCTGGTTATCTACTTCTCTCTGGAAATAATAGTTGAAACTGAGGAATAAATCCCTCTGTGAATAACTCTTTGTGTTATTCACTCCTATAAATAAATCCTTATTGTTTACATTAATATTTCATCTCTCATATACTAGTTAAATTCTACTCTCTGTGCTTAAATAAATTAAAACTGGAAACTCTATATATAAATATATATATATAGTATTTATAAATTCTATGCAAAGTAAATTCTTTTTAAATTGTTTGGGTGCACGATAAATTGCATGGAATGACGGGCTTGCAGGAGCAAAGTTAATACTTCGCAGGGGACTGGTTACCGTAATGGTACCCTCCACTAGCCTGCGGTCACTGCTATGGTAGCGGCCACAGGGTAGTGGAGGGGACCACGGTGGTCCCCTCACCAATGCGGACCTGTACTTGTAGGTTCGCAGTGGTGATGGGACTCGTGGGGTCCCACTCCCACTTGGCACTTTTTTTTTATGCCATTCAAATTTTAATTTACGACAATGTTAATTATTAGATTTATATATATATATATAATTTTAGTTTAATTAAATTATTATTTTTATATATATAATTTTAGTTTAATAAAATTTTAAACTTAGATAAATTCCTTTTAGATTTATAATTAGATTTAGCAATTTATAAATTGTAAATTAAATTATACCAAATTTTATTAGATCTTTCTTTGATCCACTTGGCAATTAATCCATACTAAATGATTTGGAGCTAAATTCTATTTTGGGATTAGTGGCTTTATAAGCGATATTCTCGCATGTAACTTACATTACCTTCGCCTCATGCAAATTGCTTCACATTGATTACATTTATTGGCGTTTCCATCTCCATGCAAGTTTCACGTTTAATTATTGTTATGCAAGTTTCCTAATTGTTATTATTATGCAAAGTTATACTTCAAGTTTCGAATGATAAATAATGTTAGTTATGGTTTTTATTCCATGTCATTCATCAAGTAGTTATTTCAATTAACTGAGCTTTGCAATGTCTAAATATACGCGTTCAATTCATAATTATTTTCCAAGCATGATGTTAATCATAAGTTAGAGAAATTAAATAAAGGAAGTTGGAAAACCATAAACAAGTAGCATTCGGTATATACAGTGCCTCTAGGTCACGCTTACGGATAATGTCATCGTGTTGAACTACTGCACTTAATGCCTAATAAAGCTTCATCAATGACGTCTGTGGCATCGTCCCTATAAATCGTCGGGGAGTAATAAGGGACACTTGGAAGTTAAAATCCAAGGGGCGGGTAATCCTCCTTGGATCGATAATTTAATAAGATAATTCTAAAACGATCTTTCATTCTCTGAGTTAAACTATATTAAACCCCTATAGGGATGATGAGTGAAATGCTTTTATAAAATTGATTTAATCTCGAAGAATTGTTGTCGATTGACAATTGGTCAAGGGTGACGCTTATGTTAAGAATTAGGATCTAGTTGTTTAGGCTACAAGCAAAAGGCCATCTTGAGCCTTTGCTTAAGCACTACCATCGTGGGTAGCAACCGCAGAGAAACTGTCTGGGACATTGACCCTAGAAAGGGTTGCGTACCCACTAATTAGTTTACATCAAACCATAGAGTAGAAAATAGAACTACATACTTTACGCCTTGATCTTGTGCTGAAGTGGGTATGTAGGCAGTCTTGGGACGGAGTTGTCCCTCGTACTCAGGCGTTCGTGGGTGGGGTCTAGGCTTGGTAAAAGAAAAATTGAGTAAGAAACCTATTTTGAAAGATAGGATAATTAAAATGGAAAAAAAAAAAAAAGTAATTCAATGCATACTCGGAAGGAATCTCGTATGGATTCGCTTGACTTCCTGAGGATTTAAGCCAAATTCTGAGGTGGAATTCAAGCTTGTATTATGTTATTTAATTACTCCTAAGGATGGTGACCTCGATGCACTTCTGTTAGAAGAGTGTAGTACTTAGTGAGTGGCTCAGGACCTGAATGGTCCCGAAGAGTCTAAGTCTCTGGCCAAAGCACCTCCTATCCCAATTGGATAGATGCCTACCCCGCATGGGTAGATGCCTATCCCAATTGGATAGATGCCTACCTCGAATGGGTAGATGCTTATCCTGTATTGGATAGATGAAATCTTATGTCCCATATGGACAAATGCCTAACCCGTATGGTTAGATGCTCATCCTGAATGGATGAATGCCTAATCCAAATGGATGGATGCCCGAAGTATGCAATTGAATCAAACACAATGAATAAATTAAACAAAAAAAAAAGAATGGTCAATTTTGTTGAGTTAATTATGGTGGGTTACTACAGGACCATTCAATTATATTTTCATGAGTATGTCCAAACCTTCTTGTCTGCATGATAATCAAACACAGAAATCAAGATAATCAAAAGACAAACGTGAAATTGTTAAAATGACCAACCATCATGAGTAAACTGAATTTAAGTTGTACAATTGATATGTCAATTGAAATTGAGCATTAATATGTATTGTTCAATGTAAGTGGATTCCACGTAAAATCAATAAATAAGAAGAAAGGAAAAGAGAGTTACAATGCATTTACACAATGGGGCTTTCAACATTCCTCACAATGGATATCTTTGGGACCTCCATTGAGAGAGTGTGCTCATTCTAGATTTTCTTGATTGTAAATGCACAATATATAATGGTAAGAAATGTCTGTAAATACCCTTCATACATTGTTATGTTGATGGACGTGTTTTTGATTTACTCTAGATAAACTTCACTACCTTATTATATGGTCCCAATAGATATCTTTGGGATCACCTTTGAGAAAGAACGCTCTTCCACATTTCCTTGATTGTAAATATGCAAATATAATCTAAGAAATGTTTGTAGATACCCTACATACATTTTTCTGTTGATAAATGTGTTTTTGTTTCTTTTAGTTGTGTTGATAAACTTATGTATCTTATTATACCCATCATATCTTTTCTCCCGGAATAATATGCTTCTGGATATGTCGTGATCTTTGTTACTTGTTGATATTTTGTTGATTTCATAAGATGAATATGGAGTCCCAATGTATCTTTTTGAATAAAATCAAATCACTTCTGGTTATGATTTGTGAACTTCTTCCTTATAGAGAAAGAACATACAGGTTATAAACTTTTTCTGTCTGAATGACAATGACATAGTTTATGTTTTTTTTTAACTGTCAATGACGAATGTAATGCTTCTTTTGTGGTAGAGGATTGATCAAATGTTGGAAGAAAAACACTTTTGAGGGTAAGAAAACACCCTTCATTAGGGCATGAAAACATCGCTCACTCTACACAATAGTGGCCATGGTGGCTGGTACCAGGCAGCTGCAAACACGAAGATGTTTGGTCCATCTTCTGATGTGGAGCATTAGCCTAACAGTTGCACCAGTTCAGCTAGTTGTCTGGGTTGGTCTTCTTTGTAACAGCTAAGTCATGTTTTGATTGGTATTAGTTGTTAGTTGGGGGAGGTTACATAGGAGTTAAATCAGGTGCTGATTTCTAGTTAGTAGGAGATAAATTAGGAGAGATGATTTCCAATTGGTTGGAGTTAAATAAGGAGATGATTCTCCAGTTTCAGTTGTAAGTGAGAGTCTACGTAGGAAGGCATAGGCTAGTTTGCTAGAATAAAAGGGTGGCTGGTAATGGATCAGTTAGTTTTGGAATGATGTATTTTCCAGATTCTAGGTTGAATATAGAGCAGAGTTTGCAGGCATAACTGCCCAATAATCTGGGTAATTTATGTTTTTTTTACTATGCTTTTATTTTGTTTATTTTCTGTGTTATACACATAGCAAAGATTGTTCAATTGCAGGATCTGAGGAAAATCTGCATCAGCTTGGTATTAGAGCCAAATTGAAAAATGGCTCAAAGAGGGGCTCAAATGGCTTGGGGAAGAAGAGGTAGGCTCAAAGAGGGGCTCAAATGGCTTGGGGAAGAAGAGGTAGGAGGAATGCTAGATTGAGAGATAATGCCTTGGAAGAAGTACTTCGAAGGCTGCAAGACCTAGAGGCTAGGTTATAGGTTGTTTCATAACAAATCTGAAGAAGAACAAGAAGTTCAAAGAGGGCGAGCAGCAGCCTTAAATCCAATGGAGAGACTTATTGAAGCCATCAATAAATAGGGAACTAGATCCAAGGTTGAAGTTCCTGATTTTAAGGGAGAACTAAATCCTAAGGTGTTCTTGGATTGGATTCAAGATTTATAAAAATAGTATGACATGGAAGGAATTGAAGTAGATGATCCACGAAGGGTCAAAGTTGCAGTCTCAAAGATGAAGTCTCATTCAGCTCTATGGTGGGAAATTCTCTACAACACTAGGAGTCAAGGAAAGGAGAAAATTAAGTTGTGGCCAAAGATGTTGAAGCATTTAAAGGATAGATTCATGTCATCAGATTATCAACAGAAACTTTTCAAAAACAAGAGTCCTTCATATCTACCTACATCGAAGAATTCATGAAGTTATAAATCAGGACTAATTTGCAAGAAGATGATTAGCATACTATGGCTAGATATATTAATGGACTTAGTTTCTAGATCCAAAATGAGTTGGCTCTACTCAAAATAAGAATCATGGATGAAGCATATCAACTAGCCTTTGAGGAGAAATTGAATAGAGTCAACAAAGTGGCCAACAAAAGAGGTGGTGGTAGTTCAAATAGAGGAAGAGGGGATCTCTCCAAATCAACTACTGAAGAAGAGCCCATTTTTAATGAGAAGCCAAGCTTCCAAGGGAGGAATGGCTTTAGAGGTAGAGGAAGTGGGCAACCATTCTTGGGAGGTTGGAAACCTTTGAGGTGCTACATTTGCAATGAAGCCCATAGAGCTATAGAATGCCCTCAAAACCCCAAAAGAGCTATGATGACTGAAGAAGAAGGATAAGAGCCCTTGGTAGAAGAGGTGGAAGCATAGATAGGAGAGAGTTTTATGTTGAGAAGGACCATGGTAGCTAGGCACAAAGGAACCACCAAAGCTTATTGGAGGAGGAATAGTGTTTTCCGAACACAATGCAAGTGCAAGGACCAAGTGTGTAAGGTGATTGTGGATGGAGGATCCACAGATAAATTGGTAAGTATATAAATGGTACAAAAATTAAATCTTTCTCGCATGCCAAAACCAAATCCTCATAATACTTCTTGGTTAAAGAAGGATCATAGTGTGCTTGTGATATAATCTTGCTTAGTTGAATTCAAAATTGGCCCATATGAAGACAAGGTGTTGTGTGATGTAGTGCCAATGGATGCTCGTCACTTGTTATTGGGTAAGCCTTGGCTTTATGATAGAGATGTAACCCATCATGGTAGTAGAGACAATACTTATGAGATACAACATAGAGGAAAACTCCATATTTTGAAGCTTTTTAAGGAAGAAGGATTAGAAAAAATAACAACTTTGTCACCATCTATAGTAGGGTGGAAAGAGTTTTTAAGAGAATCTAAGGGAGATATATGTTATTTGTTGTACCCACAAGGAAAAGAAAAATTAGATCAGCAAATAATTCCTTTGGAAGTGCAAAAATTGTTGTATCAATATTCAAACTTGACACCAAGTGATCTACCGACTGGTTTGCCTCCCTCGAGGAATTCTTCACCAAATTGATCTAATTCCTGGTGCTAAACTTCCAAATCAATCAACTTATAGAATAACTCCTTTAGAGAATGAGGAAATGAGGAGACAAATCAAAAAAATAATGGAGAAAGGTTTCATGAGAGAAAGTATGAGTCCATGTGTCACACCTACTCTACTCTCCCCTAAGAAGGGTGGAAAGTGGAGACTGTATGGATTCAAGAGCCATTAACAAAATCACAGTGAAGTATCGATATCTACTACCCAAGATGGATGACTTATTAGATTGCTTGTCAAGTGATAAGATCTTCTCCAAGATTGATCTCAGAAGTGGTTATCATTAGATTCAGATTCAGAAAGGTGATGAGTGGAACATTGTCTTCATAACCCAGGATGGATTATTTGAATGGATGGTGATGTCATTTGGATTGTCCAATGCTCTAGCTACATTTATGTGAACAATGAATCATGTAGTTAGAATGTACATTGAAAAATTTGTGATAGTCTATTTTGATGATATCTTATTTTTTAGTAAGTCCTTGAAGGAGCATGTAGAAAACTTGAGGATAGTACTTGAAATACTTAAGGTAGAAAGGTTACTTATCAATCAAGAAAAGAGTGAATTTTGCAAGGATAAGCTAGTATTTTTGGGAAATGTTATTTCATCAGATGGATTGAGCATGAACCCAAAAAAGATCAAGGCTATTTTTGAGTGGCCTACTCCTCAAAGTATTACTCAGGTAAGGAGCTTCTATGGGTTAGTAAATTTCTATAAGAGATTCATCAATAATTTCAATGCCATAAGTGCACCATTGACTGATTGCACAAAAGGGAAGGTCTTTACTTGGACTAAGACAACTAATATTAGTTTTGAACAGCTTAAGAAGAAGGTTACAAAAGCACCTATCCTTGCAATACTTGATTTTGTGAAACTTTTTACAGTTGAATGTGATGCTTCAGGGGTAGCTATTGGAGGAGTGTTAAGTCAAGAGAGTAAACCAATTGCCTTTTCTAATGAGGAATTGAATGAGGCTAAAAAGAGGTATACCACTCATGATAAAGAATTCTATGTTGTGGTACAAGCGCTAAAATATTGGAGGCACTATCTCTTACATAAGGAGTTCATTTTAATGACTATCAGTCAGTCCTTGAAGTATATCAATTCACAAGGTAAGCTATCTCATAAACATGTTAAATGGGCTTCATTCTTGCAGGCCTATACTTTTTTTGTGCAACATAGGAGTGGTAAAACCAATGTGGTGGCTAACGCAATGAGTAGAAGACGTCATCTATTAGTTGTTATGAGTCATGGGCTAGTTGGGTTTGAAGAGATGAAGGATGAGTATGTTGATGATCCTCATTTTAGCAACATCTTGGCAATTTTAACCAGTCCAAACCATATTCATATGCAACCATTTGAAGACTACATGTTGTTAGATGAATTCTTATTTAAGGGGTCGCAACTTTTTATTCCCTTTGGATCATGAAGAGAAAAACTTGTGAAAGAGATGCACTCAAATGTTTTAGGTGGACACTTTGGAAGGGATAAGACTTTTGCACTAATAAGTAAAAAGTTCTTTTGGCCTAATATGAGAAGAGATGTGAACAAGTTTGTTGTTGCTTGTAGAGTGTGTCAAATAACAAAAGGAGGAAGTCAAAATACAGGCTTGTAGATGCCCTTACCCATGCCAAAGGAGCCATGGATTGATATCTCTATGGATTTTGTTTTGGGGCTTCCAAGATCCCAAAGGGGAAATGATTATGTGTTTGTAGTGGTTCGAAGATGACCCATTTCATACCATGTAAGAAGACCAATGATGCAAGTCAAGTGGCACATTTGTTTTTCAAAGAAGTGGTGAGGTTGCAGGGTGTTCCAAAAACTATAACAAGTGATAGGGATACGAAGTTCTTAAGTCACTTTTGGAGGGTATTGTGGAAGAAGTTGGATAGAAAATTGCAATTCAATTCGGCATGCCATCCCCAAACTGATGGTCAAACGAAGGTGGTTAATAGAAGTCTCAAGAACCTACTGAGGTGTTTAGTTGGAGACCATCCTTGAGAATGGGATTTGGTGATACCTCAAGCTGAATTTGCCTATAATTCTAGAATAAATAGATCAACAGGTAAGCCTCCTTTTCAAATTGTATATGGTGCAAATCCTAAAGGAGTTGTGGACTTAGTTAACTTTCCAATAATCCCACACAATAACCAAGAAGCTAAAATTTTTTTGGAAAATATTCAAGAAATACATCAGCAATTTAAAGTCAAATTGCAGTCCATGAATGAACAATATAAGGAGAAGGCAGATTTGCATCACAAAATAAAAGCCTTTCAAGAAGGAGAATTGGTCATGGTATATCTACGCAAAGAAAGGTACCCCCAAGGTGCCTACAAAAATTTGAAGGCCAAGAGGATTGGACCTTGCAAAATCTTCAAGAGAATAAATGACAATGTCTATCAAATTTAATTGCCTGAAGATTTGGACATTAGTCTCATCTTTAATGTTGCTGACCTATATTCACACTTAGCTAGAAATTGTGATGATCACGAAGAAGATGAACAAAAGGAGAAGGTGAATGACAATTGGACCAAACACCTTCCAAAGAAGAAAAGGGAGCAGATTGAATGAGTGCTAGATCCAAAACTTACAAACCATATTTTGTTAAGTGGGAAGGCCTTCCTGATTCTTATAACTCTTGGGTCTCAGAATTTGTTGAAATATAGTCAATTTGTTCTAGATTATGAACTTGAATCTAGAGGATTGATATTTTCAACCTTTTCAAGACAAGGGGAGGATGATACAAAGCATTAGCCTAACAGTTACACCAGTTTAACTAGCTATCTGGGTTGGTCTTCTTTGTAATAGTTGAGTCATGTTTTGATTAGTATTAATTGTTAGCTAGGGGAGGTTACATAGGACTTAAATCGGGGGCTGATTTCTAGTTAGTTAGTTTATGTTTTTTTAACTATGCTTCTATTTTGTTTATTTTTTGTGTTATGCACATAGAAAAGATTGTTCAATTGCAGGATCTAAGGAAAATTTGCATCATCTTCAGAGCTTTCTACATGCAATTCTTGTGGCTTTATTTTTGAACTCCATGATTTTATAGTTTTCTCAATTGTATTTGTTTGATGAGCTAAGGCTAAACCTCCTTTATTTTGTTTAGTTAAAAAGTTGAAAATGGTGTCCAAAGTTACATTCAACAATAGTTTTATTGACTAACAAATCTCTAGCTGTCTAGGCAAGTACATAAAATATGCTTTTAACAAAGAAAAATAACATTAGTTCAATATAGAGAAAAACTATGTGTATATGAGATTATTTAATCTTTGTGAAGGGTCCGATTTTAATGTATTTTTCAAGCCCATCCAAATAACAATTGCCCATGTGCCATTGCCATATTTTACATCAATAATAAATTTTCAAGAGTCTTCTTTTTCTCATTTTAAAAAATGAAAAAATTCAACAAAATTTAATTTTTTTTTACTAACATCTATATTTAATTCTATGATTAATGATTATTAATATTAATCAAAATTTAGTCTTCGGACATGTAGTGTCGTGACTAAAACACTTTGTTGGTGAAGCGGCCACCAAGGTTCAAACCCCTGTTGGGCCATTGTGCTCACAGGCCTTGTGTCTTCGCTAGGCCATTGTGCTCGTGGGTTTGAACAAGTGAAGTGTGGAGATGAGGTCCCCCGGTTGTGGCCTCATCGGTTCATAGCTCTGGGTCAAAAGCGTTTCACGTGGAGCCGAAGGCCGTGTCATGCCAGCATCACCGATCACGTTAAAAAGTTTACCAAACATTATTAAAACAAAAAAAAATATTAATCAAAATTTATATTTATAGTAAAAATATGTATATATTCATATTGTTGTATAACTAATTATATAATATTAAAATATATGTATTACGTCGAGAGGCGTAGACTACAATGGCAGGCATCCGTTCAACTTTTATTCGAGCACACATTAAATCTCGAATGTCAATTGAATCAGCACCATTGAAACAGCTTTTGTGCATACAATAAAGACCACTCACCTAATTGTTGGTAACTTGTCTTCTTTCTAACGATCCAATATTGGAAGCAGAGATGGCTATGATAGGGGAGAGGTACCAATAGGTGATAAGAGTACCAATACATGTTATAGTACATGGACACTTTTAAACCAATAGTGGTGCTCTAAAAATGTCATGTCAATGCTTATCCTCAAAAAAGTACCTCTAAATTAAAAAAAAACCAATGACGTGATTCCACATTAGCGCACAAGTAAACATGACTTAGTGCTCACCTATGTGTCTTATGACAATTTGGGACCATTTTAGACATCTTCACAAAAATGCATGTTGATGTGGCATCATATTTGTTCATGTGGACTTGAAATTTTATTTTTAAGTAGGGGACTTGTCAAATAAGTTGTTGTGTAAAATTAATATTTTTTTGAAATGTCCACATATGATTTTGAGAATCATAAAATTAGGGTGAGCATGTACTGACTCCTCTCCCCTGACGAGAGAAGCTTCTAGTTTGCACAAAAAGGCTCCAGTTTGCAAGTTATCAGTTTCAAAAGTTTTTTCTCTTTACATTAGAACATGTCATATTGCTTCAAAGTTATGTGAACTTCTTCATATCAGTTCTAATCTATTCTAAAGCATACACCAATTAAAAAAAAAAAAAATCAACTATAATACACCCCAAAGACTTTAAAAAAAACAATATATAATTAAGTATGATTATTTTTGCAGGTACAAAACAATAACAACATATAACTATAAAAAATCACATATTTGAAATGCCTCTCTCGCTCCTCCTGCTCCCCAACAATGGTTCTCCCGCTTCACAATGTTTGATCGATGCTTCTACTACCGATGCTAGGTTTGGTGTGTGGGTTGCTTCATCTGTCTCTGCCCACATGCCCTCGTCTGCATATCCCTCCCCCCTCCCTGGCATGGGGGCTACTAATGACCTTCCCTTTCCCTCCTGCTCTATGTCAGTTGGCTTTGTCTCTCCCAACGATGCTTTGGCTAGCTCGGACCTTCCCCCTCCTCCCGTGGGCTCTGGCATGGAAGGTCTTCCCTTTACTAAGGGCACTACGACTTCTTCAGCTATTGCTTTTGCAGGCAAAGGTGTGGATGCTCCCAGACCTCCTCCTCTTTCTGGTGGAAGAAGTTACACTCATGCGGCTAGGGCTTCTACTTTTAAGAGGGTTCGTCCCCTTCCCTGTGCCAAATCTTCACCTATGGTGGTTTGTGGCCAGGATGTTGTCAACAATATTGACTTCTATCAGAGTAATCCTTTGGTGTGCAAATTTTCTGGGCTCTGGCCCTCTCTTCCAGACCTCCATCATTGGGTAAGTAACTCTTGGAAACCCCTGATTGCCCATAGCATTGAGCTCTTTTTTTCTATCACATCCTTTACTTCTACCTTGGATAGAAACTTGGTTTTGGACAAAGCGTGGGGAGATCACTCTCTTTCTGTCAAGCCCTAAACAACCTCTTTTAATCCCCTTACTGAATCATTGTTTGTGTGTCCAATATGGGTTCACCTTCCTAATCTCCCTCTCCATTTTTGGGAACTCTCCTGCTACAAGGCCATTGGCAACTCCATTGGTCGTTTCTTGAAGGTGGATGAGGCCACGTCTTCTATGGGGCACTCTACTTTTGCTCGCTTGTTGGTCGATATCAACATCTCCTCGCCTCTCCCCAAGGATTTTGTTCTTATGGTTGGGGATAAACCTTGGTCTCAGCTGTTGGATTATGAGCGCCTACCGTTCTATTGTCGAAAATGTTTCTCAACAGGGCATCTTTCTTTAGACTGTTCTCTTCCTCATCATAAGGGTGTTGCTACTTGGTGGAAAGATACCACCATTGAACATTTGACTGTCAATGCGTTGGATACTACTTGTTCCTCTCATGAGGATGATGTTTCCTCCTGTGATGAAGAGCCTCTCACTGCTACTGATCCTCTCACTATTGTTCAACAACCTTGTTCTACTACTATTGAGCCTGCTTCTGGTGTTGCTCTGCTTCAACAACTTACCCTGCAACAATCTGTCGTTTCTCAGCTTCCTAATGCGGTTCTACAAGTGCACTCTGCAACTAGTTCTGATCACAACTCTGTTGAATCACTTCCACCTGATCTCTCTCTTGGTCCTAATGATTGTATCGCCTGGACTTTGCTTCATCGAAGGCGGAAGGGGAGGTCTTCCCCCCTTGTCCTAACCTCTCCCTCTCAAGGCTTGGGTTTCTCTTCCCCTCCTTGAGTTGTGTCTAGTTTGTTTTTTGATCTAATTGTTGTAAAGGGGCTTGCTCCCTTGGTTTGTTTTGTCTTTTTTATAGTCTCTAACTATGTTAAGGGTCGGCGCCCTAGTTAACATTGTTTTTTTAATCAAAAACATATAACTGTAAAACAAGTAGCTCTAAACCTCAAGAACCTTTAACCTTCTGCAGTATAAATATATATTTTTTCCACTAACAATAAACTTACAAGCACAAAAGATTAATACAATATCAATTTTCCCATTATGTATTCAGTATGAAAAAATATATAACCACAAAAGATTAATAAACTTCAACTATTAAAAATATAATAACCTTTTGTCTATCAAATGTGATCACAACCTTTAGAGGAACCATTTTTGTTTACAATTGAATATTATCCTAATATGAAACTCTAAAACTATAGGGTGCAATTTTTAGGATATATAATATTTTTCAAATTATGAAGTTTCGTATGATAGAGTAGATTTATAATAATGAAAATTTTGAAAAAATAGAAATAATGAAAAAAATATAATTTTTTGTTTGAAATGTTAATTTAGAAAGAATTTGTTCAAAATACAAACCTTCATTTTCTTACATATTTTACATTCTAAACTCATTCTTGGTTGAGACTTTTTAAATGTGTACGTGGTTTTTATTTTAAATGTGTACATGGTTTTTATTTTCATTTATTTTTTAAAGTGAACATATATAACTAGCTTTCAAATTGATATATTGTTATCATTTGTTTAATTTATATTTTTTCATTGAAACTGCATACACATTTCAATTTAATGGTTTTATTTTTTGTTTAATATGTGTTCTTTTTTACACATTTTAATTTAATGATTTTATCTTTTGTTTAATATATATTTTTTTTAATAGAAAATAGATGCACATTGATATGAGGAACACTTTTACAATGAGCAAACCGAATTGTTTATGGAAAGAGGATTGAAGTCCATTGAACATCATATCCATGGTATTATCAATGATCTAGAGAATATTGCACTTGACATTTCGGAAATTAAAATTTCAAAGTGAAACTGCTTGACCTGTTTTTTTGAGTGGCGGAAGATGAATTACACTTCCAGCGGAAGCTTTCCAGCATAATCAAAGAAGGATTCATTTTTTTCTTCAATCAATAGAATATACACAAAAACTCCTTAGTTAATATGTACAATAAATATGTATAGCATCTTTAGTGTTTTTAAGTGTTTTTAGTTTTGTTTGTGTATTGAGTGTCTTGAGTTTAATTTGGATGTAGTTTGTATGTATAAAGGTAGCTCCACTCTTTGTAAATATTCATGTTATTGTGAACTATGATTTACAACAATAATCAAGTTTTAGTTCTTTGTTTTTCGTAAATGTCTGAAAACTTTTTAAAATTATCTATGACTTTAATTGTCATGTATATATGTTTTTTCAACTATAAAAATTTAATAAATTTAATTTAATTTAATAATCAATTAATATTTGAATACATGAAAAATTAACTAATTCAAAAACTAGTTTTAGTAAATGTAAGTAATTAATAAATTATTAAATTTAAAATATAAAATAACAATAATATAATAGTATAATATAATAAAATAAATGAATATACAATATACAATATTATAGTAAATAAATTCAATTATAACATTTTTAATTTTTTTTTATCGGTAATAATTATGATTTTATTATATATAACTAAAATAGTACATCAACAGGAAAAAACCATCAACCACCCAAAAAAACCACCCACAGTCCACCAAACCACCCTACTAAAATCTTGTTGTTCTCATACCAGAATCTCACATAAACCCTACCCCACAACTGCTAGAGAGAAATTGTCCATATACATAAAACCAAACTTAAATTGGCATAAACTGTTCAAAACAAAATTAACTGAAAGCTACAATTTCAAAAAATAACAAAAAGGAAAATGGTCATGCCTTCATCTTCGTTTCTTCACCTCTGCAATAGTCAATGCATTCAAAGCATCCGCCAACCACACCAATATCCAACTCATTTTGGCTTGCTAATTCCATAGAGAGACGCCTGGCAATCGACCGCTTCCTTCGCACCTCATCCACCATCGTAGCTTCCTCTCTTGCCTACCTGATAACTTCCTCCAACTCCATGATTTGAACATAAATTTTCAATCCTTCCTACCCTCTCCTTGCATCATCATGAACCCTGACTTTAACCTCCTCATGGAGTTGCACGAAGGTAATCTTCATGTGTCTACCCCAAAGCTCTGCATTTTCCTCTAGTATACCTTCATAAACGTTAAAACCCCAACTCAAGACTGCCCACTCTAGTAGAGACTCCATGTTTAGAAGCTAGTCTCTCAGGACTCATCATCCTCACCATTCTAACATCCTCACATGCATAGCCCAAGTCTAGATCTCATGCCATAATTAGAGAGTAAATGTCCACCCTTGAATGATAACTGTGGCAAATGACCACCACCTCCTCGCTAAGAACCAATTGAATAGATTTCAAAAATAGGGGATCTCTCACAAAAAATATGTTTTCAAGCCTTTTAACAGGAACAGGGCCCCAAAATGCAAGCATCAACTTAGAAGATTTAAGGGTGAAATTAGCTTCCATGTTGAAATCCACACAAAACTGTCAAACTCTGCAAAAAAATTGTAATCCCCACCACCAAATTCGCTCAACTACCACAATGAATGAGTGTAAATTCATTTTTAGCTATTAATGAGGCTCGCACAACATCCGTTGCCATTGCAGAAACATTTGGCATTAATTTCCTGTAATGCTCAATCCAGCCTCGACACATTAACATAGGTGAAAACCGCATATCACACATATTAAGTATGCGATAGTACTATATGCGGGAAAAGCGGTTCAATCAAACTCAAAATGAGAAAATGTTCAAAGGACTTGTCCACACACCCATGGGACTTCTTGGTGCAAGTTATGGAGTCATGAGGAATGACTCAACTTCCCAAGGTGGGTTCCATGGTTCTCTATCTCACAAGGTCCCTCAAGCCAATTCCTTTGCTCTCAGATCACTGAGAAAAGTGACTTAGGGATGACGAATGCAAGAAAGAGGGATGATTTAGATTGATTTTAACATGAATGCATCCTATTTATGCATTATTTTATAAATAAGTTAAACTAGATTATAAGATGACAAGGTTAGTAACAATACTATCCTAACATGATATGCTAGCTATATGATTTAAGCTAATGATAATAGAAATGCTCTAAAATGCTTATTAGATTAATTCCTATTACAAAGAGAAGCTAGATGTATGCTAAAATTGAGTATAAGTGTGATACTAAAAGCTTGGGTATATGAAAATGGAGGAATGTGGGTTCTATTTATAGGAAAAATAGGGCAATGAATAGTCAAGATTGGAGGATCTAATCAAGGATCAGGATTGAAAGCTATCAATCCATGTTTACAATTTCCACCAATGAAATGGTGACAATTGTCAACATAAGATTGCTTGAGAGGCGAGGTAAGAAGCATTAAATGCTTGAGAAGACCTCATGGTTACCCTATTGGGTAAGGGTTATGGTTAGGTTAGGGTTATCCAATGGATAAAGCTTTTACCCAAGGGATAAACTCTTGTGCAAAGGTTAAAGTGATAACCATGGTCAAAGAAATGAATGCTTGATGAGACCCCTAGGTTAGATGAGGGTTAAGTTAGGAAAAAAGCCTCTAACCATGCCACTAAGGGTTAGTTAACCATTAATGGTTTGAAGACTTTGGAGACAAATTTGTAAGAGTCCTTCCAAATTTGGGGGTATTCAACAAGTTAGCTTGTTGAAAGCATAAAGGCTTTAATGTCTTTGGAAGACTTTACTCCAAATTTGAGAAGTGACCTCCTCAAATTTAGGGAAAGGGGATAACTGAAGGGTTTAGGCTAATTGATTAGGATTAGATAGGTTCTAAAAGAATTTAGGAAGAGGATTATGATGCAAGTGGGAGATGTAGGAAAATGCAAGTGGATGAGGGATAATAGGATTTAATTAAAATAAATTACTTTATTTAAATTTGTTTGCAAATTGGGGATTTAAATAAATTAGATTTATTTAATTGGGGTGAACTATTTAATTAAAAAGTAGAGAGAAGAGATTTAATTAAATAAAATGATATAAAGGACTTGAGTGAATTTAAATAAATAAATTGAATAATTTATTTAATTAAATAGAAGAATGTGGATGATTTAATTAAATTAGATTTAACTAAATAGAGGAATGAGAATAAAATGAACATTAAATATTCATTTAGGAATATGGTCATTTTTATACGTCTACATTTTGCCCCTCTTTGAAGTGATGTGTGTGCACATGTTGATTCAAAGAAAAATGATGTGTCGTCATGATTTGGTTATGATCAATGTGATGTCATGTCGAGATCTTCATGTCATGCCCCAAATTTGATAAATGATGTTGATAATGCCCTCTCGGGAGATGAATCAAAAATTTGAAAATTTTGATTTGATTTGGTAAACTGCATTTTAAATTTTGTCTATGTTGAATGCGATAAGTTGATTCATCTCCTGATAATGGTGTTTACTAGGGTTAGAAATGATACCACGAGCAATTTACGCAACCCTAATTTTCATGTATCCTATAAAAAGGTAAAAAGTGATTTATTTTCTCATTTGTGCTTGTTGACTTTAGAGAAAGTGACACTTGGAGAAAAAGTCAAAATGTCAATTCCCTTAGCTTCTCATCGATTCGAGTGCATTTGGAGGTATCGGAGGCCCGCCACATATGGACCATCAGTAAGTCATCCTTTTTTACCCCTTTTTTATTTTTATTGTCTTTTTTAGGTATGTTTTTGAATTTTTCCACGCAGATTTAATGGTTTCGCGCGTCAGGTAAAAACCGTAGCGCATACAATAAGTTTAGCGTGTGGTGTTTGATGAACTAGGGTAGCGTCTAGGTAGGTTAGGATAATGCAGGGGTGGGTTAGGGTAGTGCATTGATATAGGTTAGCGCATCGAGGGCACAGGGTAGTGCATAGGGGAAAAAGGGTAGAGCATAGGAAAGACCTAGCGCATAGGGTTAGCAAGGGTTCTCAAGGGTAGTGTAGGATAGCGCATAGGTATGACCTAGCACCTAGGGTTAAGTTTGCAGTGCAAGGCCAAAGTAGGATAGCGCATAGGGGGGTTTTAGTGCTTAGGGTAGTTTAGGTGGTGCATTGATAGGACAGGGTAGCGCGTGGGTGCATTTTAGCACCTAGGGTTAATGGTGTAGCGCATGTTGGAGATTGGATAGCGCATAACTAGTAGGTTAGCACGTAGATAAAATTGTTTAGTGCGTAGGTAGAAAATTTTGGGTAAAGTAGGATTTTGGTGAGATTTATGAGATGAAGAAATATATGTAGGTGTTTGTCAGTTTTGTCGGGATGGGTGTGATAGTTTATTTGCATGTTTGTTGTCATTGTTTTGGTATTTTGTCCAATATGAGTACCGATGTGGGATTTTGGATAGATAACTTGATTTGATTTGCAATGTTTCAAGTTGATGTTGATCTGATGTTGATTTGATATGATGTGGATTTTGATATGGATGTTTAATATGAACTTGATTTGATATGCATTGTTTCAAGTTGATATATATGTGGAACTTGAGTTGTTTTACAAGTTGATATGATTGTGGAACTTGAGTTGTTTTACAAGCTGATATGAATGTGAAACTTGAGTTGTGTTACAAGTTGACATGATTGTGAAACTTTAGTTGTGTTACAAGTTGATATGATTGTGAAACTTGAGTTGTGTTGCAAGCTGATATGATTTGCTATGGATATGGATGTGATATGACATGGAACTTGATTAGATTTTCAATGTTTCAAGTTGATATGAATTTGATTTTGATATGAATTGATATGATGAGGAAATTGATATTGGACATGTTTTGTTTGTGACACGGGAGCATTGGGGTTGTTCAGTCATGAGAGCGGTTTTCGAGACCGTGGTCGTTGATACCACGATTGATATAGGCTGATAGGGATATCATTAAGAGGTGTGGCCTATCCTCTTTGTTAGAGATGCATCGGTATATCATTAATCAGGGTTTATTGATAGGTTTCGCCGAGAGGTGGCATAGTGACACCAACACCTTCCATTTGGTGACAAGTGAGATCATAGTGACACCTGAGGATTGCTACTGGATTCTACAGATTCCCGTGGTAGGTGCACTTTTACCCTATGAGAAGACCGAGGAGGGTTGGATAGAGGCTCTTCGTCGGATTTCATAGGATGATACGGTTTGCGGGTATGAGATCCCATGACAGGAGTTCATTGATTTGGATTATGCTCCTCTACTATCAGTGCTAGCAGGATTCTTAGGTGGTTTCTTATGTCTTGATCGTAGGTCAAAGGGACTGGCAATAGGATGGGGGTTGGTCCTGGAGGACATGGTAACACAAGGTCGCCGATTCACATGGGGGTCTGCTATGTTGGCCCACTTATACAGGGATCTACATCAAGTGGTTTACTTGGGATACAATAGTATATCAACTGGGGTTACACTACTATAGATATGGGCGTGAGCGTATATTTCTACAGCCAAGCCACTTGCAGATAGAGATAGGCCCACCAGGTGTGCTTATGCAAATGGATACCGAGGGATAGTTGTCCTGCGTAAGCTGGGCAAACTAGAGCATTGGAGGCGAGTGCTAGATGATATTGATACGGCCGTCTAAAGATTGTATATGGATTGCAAGGTATGGGCAGAGGATGAGATGGAGATACCCTATGCCTACATGTCCTGATTTCTGATAGGGCGGATGCCCTTTGTGATTAAGAGATTCTTGCACAGCCGAGTGTTGCAGCAATATGGACGACAATAGGGGGTTCCACAAGGAGCATGTTTGTATGCTTGATGAAGGTAGGATGTACCAAAGTGGGGACCTACTATTGATAGCGCGGTGGCAGTTGAGGAGTTCTTTCACCTAGATGGCCAGATATGGGACTATGCCTATGGGGTAGTGGATGCAAGGATGACTGATGAGTTCGCCACACTGTTTGTGGCACATGCGGTGGCTAGGATATCAAATCCAGCAGAGATGATTCCCGATTTTGACAATGATGAGGATGAGCAGCCTGAGAGGCTAGGGAGACGAGGAGAGGATGGAGAGGAGTTGGATGAGGGAGGTGGGGATGGTGGAGGTGATGATGGTGTTGATGGTAGAGGAGGTGGTCAAGGTTGATGAGGGGATATAGGGAGAGGAGATCGGGGGAGGAGAAGAGACAGAGGGGGAGATTGGGGGAGGAGATGAGAGAGTGGTGGGGATGGTGGTGACAGAGGGATTCGGGTGGAGAGAGCAGTGTGGAAAGCTATGGTGGATAGAGGGAAGGTAGGTTTAGCTATTGGAGCTGGGGGTAGGTGATAGCAGCGATGGGAGGGACTGACGAGTTTAGACGGTCAGCTGAGAGGAGGAGGTTATATGTTTTACCCCCACCAACACCGAGGACAGGGGGAGGGATAGGGGGTACCACTTCATAGGTACCCATCTAGATGCAGATTCCGACACACTGAGAGGACGCACAGATTAGGTCTCCGTAGTTATCAGTGTAGCATCTACAGACACAACTATTGGTGCATCGGCGGCAGATTACACAGTTGACCATGGAGTGGGATATAGTTTTAGAGTGGTTGGGTCGAGCTGAGGCTCGAGCAGAGACTTTGGAGAGAGCGGCGGCGGGTGGCTTGATGACAGACACCCTAAGAGAGGTGGCTTTGAGAGCCAAGGAGGTGGAGTACTACCAGAGGCATTATGAGGATACGGTGCCCAGGGAGCATCAAGTTCTAAGTTTCACAGCCTTGAGATCCAGTCAATCCAAGCAGATTGGGTCGAGGTCAGAGACCAGAGGTGTGACAGGGCCTGCCCGTCAGGATCCACCTGGAGATCTAGGTGCTAGGACATCTGTTGCGAGACCATCACCCTCAGGAGATAGTCATACCTAAGAGACGTTGTCTCCATTGTATTTTGATCATTTTGTTGTATTTATGGTACAAACATGACATATTTTGTACATTTGATCATTGTTGAGATATATATATGACACCATTTTTCTTGATCTTCATGTGATGTGTTATGGATGATGCTTTTGATATGCTTTTGATATTTCTATGATGATGATGCAATGCCTAGATGTATGTGATTTGATATGTGATGAATATGATGTGTTAATGCATGATGTTGTGAGATGTATCTTGAAAATGAGATGTATGATATGATATGATGTGAGATGTATCTTGAAAATGAGATGTATGATAATGATATGCTGTGAGATGTATCTTGAAAATGAGATGTATGATATGATATGTTGTGAGATTTATTTTGTATGATAATGATATGTTGTGAGATGTATCTTGAAAATGAGATGTATGATAATGATATGCAACTAATTGTAAAATGATATGCAACTAATTGCAAAATGATATGCAACTAATTTGTAATATGATATGCAACTAATTTGTAAAATGATATGCAACTAATTGAGCATCCTTATTCTTCTGTTTGTCATTCATGTATAGTCACATGTTTTTGCTTTCTTTGTAGTTATCATCATTGAGAATTGATTTGTTGGGATATGTTGAAAATTTATACAAGCATAATGATATAATTGAACCATAATGACCTGAGAAAAATTTACATGATTTTTTATTTTGCAAGATAGCACAAGCGTCTAGGTATAATTGAACCAGGACGACCTGAGTGCGGCTTGCGTATAAACAAACAAGATTAAACCATTTGTATGCGCAAAGTGGAATCATGTCTTCAGTGATATGCTTTGAATCACGTCTCGAGACAAGTATTTGCACAGTACAAGTGATCGCCTCACAAACAGAAAACTAAAAAAAACATTGGAGTCCCCATGACTTTATCTAGCTTGATGCATTGTTGAGAAAATATAGAGGATCCAATAGTTCAAGAAAGTTCAAGGGCAAAAATAGTCAAAACTTTATGGAAGATGAAAACATTTGATACTTTAGAAAATCATCCATCATGTGTTGTGAATCTTTTTAAGTGATCAATGTTTTGTTCCCGTGATTGTTGATTTGTTTGCTAGATATGATGTTGTGAGTCTGCTACAATTTTTGATCAATGTTGCCCCTAGCTGAGTTTTCCTCTTAATGTGGATGTGTACAGTGATTACCAAGCCATGGTGGGATACGGTGAAATGATATTTGGATAAACCAAGATAGTGACTACCCTAAGTATGTCCTGGATAATGCGATAAAATGTCAGGCGATGGCCGATAGTGCTTGACTATGGGTATAAAGGATTTGAGTAAAGATAGATAGAAGAGCTATCCTCTCACAATAGCGCCTGTTGCCAGGTTTTCCCCAGCTGTTTTTGTAGATGTATAAAAATGACCATATTCCTAAATAAATATTTAATGTTCATTTTATTCTCATTCCTCTATTTAGTTAAATCTAATTTAATTAAATCACCCACATTCTTCTATTTAATTAAATAAATTATTCAATTTATTTAGTTAGATTCACTTAAGCCCTTTGCTTCATTTAATTGAATAAATCATTTTATTTAATTGAATCCCTTCTCCCTACTTTTTAATTAGATTTACATTTAATTAAATAATTTACCCCAATTGAATAAATCTAATTTATTTAAATTCCCAACTTACAACCAAATTAAAATAAAGCAATTTATTTTAATTAATCCTATTATTCCTCATCCACTTGCATTTTCCTACATCTCCCACTTGCATCCTAACCCTATTCCTAATTTATTCTAGAATCCATCTAATCCTAATCAATTAGCCTAAACCCTTCAATCATACCCTTTTCGCTAAATTTGAGGATGTCACTTCTCAAATTTGGAGGAAAGTCTTCCAAAGGCATTAAAGCCTTTATCCCTTCAACAAGATAACTTGTTGAATACCCCCAAATTTGGAAGGACTCTTACAAATTTGTCCCCAAAGTCTTCCAAACCATTAATGGTTAACTAACCCTTAGTGGCATGGTTAGAGACTTTTTGCCTAACTTTACCTTCATCTAACCCAGGGGTCTCATCAAGCACCATGGTTATCCCTTTAACCTTTGCACAAGAGTTTATCCTTTGGTTAAAAGCTTTATCCATTGGATAACCCTAACCTAACCTTAACCCTTACTTTCTAAGGTAACTATGAGGTCTTCTCAAGCATTTAATGCTCTTTTCATCTACTCTCAAGTAGTCTTATGTTGACAATTCTCACCATTTCATTGGTGAAAATTGTAAACATGGATTGATAACTTTCAATCCCGACCCCTGATTAACTCCTTCAATCTTGGCCATCCATTGCCCTATTTTCACTATAAATAGAGCTCTCATTCCTCCATTTTAAGGATCCATGCAAGCTCTTAGTATCTCATTGATGCTCAGATTTATCAACACATCTAGCTTCTCTTTTTAATAGGAATTAATCTAATAAGCATTTTAGAGTATTTCCTTTATCATTAGCTTAGATCAATAACTAGTATGTCATGTTAGGATAGTATTGCTACTAACCTTGTCATCTTATAATCTAGTTTTTTTCATTTATAGAATCATGCATAGATAGGATGCATTTCATGGTAAATTAATCTAAAGCATCCCTCATTCTTGCATTCATCATCCCTAAGCCACTTTGCTCAATGATCTAAGAGCAAAGGCATTGGCTTGAGGGACCTTGTGAGATAGAGAACCATGGAACCTACCTTGGGAAGTTGAGTCATTCTTCATGACTCCATAACTTGCACCAAGAAGTCTTGTGGGTGTGTAAACCAGCTCTTTGAGACCACATTTTCACATTTTAAGTTTCATTGGCACGCTTTTCCTACACAGTTTTTATTGTACCTTTTTATTTGCTTTTTCGTGATTTTTGATATTTTTTATTTTTTCGACTTGTCTGTGCATTAGACTGCTCAAGTGTAGTATTTCTTTAGATGGATGTTGTTAGTTGGTTCGTCGAGCACATCTCCTTCTGAAGTTGTTAGTCGATAAGCACCTGGTCCATAAGTTGATATGATGACATAGGGACCTAACCAGTTAGGTTCAAATTTCCCTTTCTTTTCCCGATCCTATTGATTTCTAGGATTTTCCTTGAGTACTAGATCACCAATTTTAATTTTTTTTGGAATGACCTTGTGGTTGTAGCTTCTGCACAGGCATTGTTGATGTGCTTTGAGGTGAGTGTAGGCATGTTGGCATTTTTCATCCAAAAGTTTTAGCTCTTGCAGTCGGTTGACTCAATACTCTTCATCTGGAATGAGGCCTTTTAAAGATACTCAGAGAGATGGAATCTCTACTTCTAGGGGTAAAATTGCTTTTGATCCATATACCAATGAATATGGCGTAGCTCTCGTAGGTGTGCAGATGTTAGTTCTATATGCCCAAAGTGCTGGATTGAGTTGCACATACATATCTTTTCTTGCATCATTCATTGTTTTCTTTAGGATTTTCAATATGGTTTTGTTGGATGCTTCAGCCTGACCATTCCTCTGTGGGTAATAAGGTGCAGAGAAATGATGTTGGAGCTTGAATTTGTCACATAGTTCTCGCATATCTTGGTTCTTGAAAGGTCATCCATTATCTGTGATGATGGAACTAGGAATGCCATATCTGTAGATTAGATAATTAAGAATAAAAGAGGCAATTTGTTTCCCAGTCACTGTGGTCATGGGGACTGCTTCAATCCATTTGGTAAAATATTTTGTTGCAATAATAATGAACTTGTGTCTATTTGAAGATGAAGGATGTATTTTGTCGACTAAGTCTAGTCCCCACTAGCAAAAGGGCCAGGATGTTGTGAATGATTGCAGTTCCTATGCCGGTGCATGTATAAGATTGCCATGAATTTGGCATTTAGGACACTTCTTTGCAAAATGGTAAGAATCTTTTTCCATTATCGGCCAGTAATATCTCATTCTTAGAAGTTTTTTATCAAGAGTACAACCACTTGAATGTGTGTTAGAGACGCCTTCATGAAGCTCTTGTAAAGAGGAGTTAGATTCATTATGATCAAGGCAACGAAGAAGAGTAACATCTAGACCTCAACGGTACAGAGTGTCAGCAGTGAGTATAATGGGCAGCTTCCCGGATAAAGTTGCATTTTTGGTTTTGAGATAGGTCAATGGGTAGGATATTGTTTTTAAGATAGTCGTATATCAGTCTATATAATAGAGAGTTAGAACCGGTCAAAGCATAGATAACATAGGATTCGGAATGGTCATAGACTGGGGAGAACAACTACTCTACCAGAAACTCATAACAACTCTGTTGCTCTGGAATTTGTAGTAGTGAAGTGATAGTAGCCATTGCATTGACTGCTCTATTGTCCAACCTTGGTATTTGCTCAAAGGTGATGTGTACAAAATATTATTTGAAATCATCCATCATTCATTGTATGGTAGTAGCTTGTCGCCCTTCTTCTGATAGTCATTGTTGATCTGATTGATGACTAGTTGTGAATCTTTGTAGACTTTTAATTCTATGATTCTCCATTCCATGGCCAATTTGGTACCTATAACCAGTGCCTCATATTCAACAATGTTATTTGTGCATGGAAACATGAGCCTATATGATCTTGGTATGGTGTGTCCGTCAGGAGTGATGAATAGAATGCTAACACTTGAGCCATGTTGAGTATAGGATCCATCAAAGTATAGGGTCCATTGTTTGGTGGAAATAGCAAGAACATCCTTGTCCGGAAATTCAATCTCCATTGGTTGTTTTCCAGGTAGCGGTGCTTCAGCTAGTTGATCTGCAATTACTTGTCTTTTGATAGCTCGTCGCTTTGTGTATTGGATATCAAATTCACTGAGAATCATGACCCATTTAGCCAATCTGCTTGTAAGAGTTGCTTTGCTAAGCAAATATTTGAGAGGATCAATTTTTGTGACTAGCTTAATTGTGTGAGCTAGCCTGTAATGTTGGAACTTTTGAGAAGCAAAAACCACTATTAGACAAGCCTTTTCAATGAATGTATAGTTGAGTTCATATCTGTTTAATGTCTTTTTGATGTAATATATAGCTCATTCCTTGCCTTGCTGATCTTCTTGTGCTAATAATGCCCCCAATGATATATCTGTTGTTGATATGTAGAGAATGAGTGGCTTCCCTACTATTGGTGGTACTAGAACTAGTGGGCTCATTGGATATTGCTTGATTTGATAGAATGATTATGCACATTTGGCTTCCCATCTGAATGGTACATTTTTATTTAGCAAATGGTTAAATGGTAGACTTTTATCCACTAGTTGAGCAATAAATCGCTTGATTGACTGGAGTCGTCCTTGTAAAGATCCGAGTTGGCTAATGTTCTTAGGTGGTGGCATCTCCATAATGGCTTGTACCTTTGTTGGATCCACTTCAATACCCTTTGTTGAGACTATGTAGCCTAATAATTTTCTAGATGTTACCCCGAAGACACACTTCTTAGGGTTGAGCCTGACTTGGAATTTCTCCAATCTGTCAAAAATCTTTTCTAGAATGCTTAGATGTTATGCTTGGGTAAATGATTTAGCTAGTAAATCATCCACATAGTCCTCCATGAAGGTATGCATCATGTCATGAAAGATTGTTGTCATTGCTCATTGATAAGTTTCCCTAGCGTTCTTTAAGCCAAAAGGCATGACATTCCAACAATACGTTCCCCAAGGACAGGTAAACGTTGTTCTATCTTGATCCTCTGGGGCTATCTTGATTTGATTATAACCTAAAAAATCATCCATTAGTGATAGCATTGCATGGCCTGTTGTGAGGTCTACAATTATGTCAATACTAGGAAAAGGAAAGTCATCCTTTGGACAGGCTTTGTTGACATCTCTAAAATTGGTACATATCTTGATGCTACCATCTGGCTTTGAAATTGGTACGATGTTGGAAATCCATTTAGCATAGTCGATAGGTCGAATAAATCTGACGTATAATAATTTATTTAGCTCAGCTTTGACCATGAGTGCTACATGTCGATTCATCTTTCTCAATTTTTGTTTGACTGGCTTAGCTCCTGGAGCAATGGACAAGTGATGTATGATTAGATGTGGATCAATCTCGGGCATATTTGCATATGACCAAGCAAAGTTGATCTACTTTTCTTTGAAAAATTGGACAAACTTTGATCTTTCTTCCTCTGTCAAAGATTCTGTAAGGTGTATGTTTTTGGCTTCTTCTGTTGTACCAATGTTGATTAATTGAGTGGGCTCAATCAATATGGGTGATCTCTCCTGATAATGTTTAGGAAGAGTGTCAAGTCTCCCATCTTTAGGTTCCTTAAAAAGGTTTTCACCCTCAGATGATCCTTTATTTTTACTTTTTTTGTGATGTATTGCTGCCATTGACTGGTTTTCAGTAGTAGATCCTTTATTTGGGAAAATTGGTATGTCATGATTGTCAGGTTCATCCCAATCTATGAGGTCAGGAAAGATAAGTGGTAAAGAGTCCAAGTTCAGCTGTTGTACGTATCAGGATGGAGATATCATCATGGTTGGTCAGGATATTAAATAAGTTAATGATTTTGTCAAGGTCTTCGATGGTATCATCTTCTATGTAGACTTTCTCGTAATGTCGCTGCTCATTTTCCTTGGTGTCATAGATATTCTATGGACCAAATTCAAGTAGTCTAGGTTTTGTGCCTTCTTCTTCTTGATAAATGGGTGTATGAATGTCATTTGCAGCAATATCTTCCATAACATTAGAATAGCTACCCCATTCATATTCATTTGAATCAGTCTCAGAGGTATTATCCCAAATTCTTGCAGTGTTGTGGACTGGTATGTTGTAGGGTGAAAACAAGTTCTTGATGATGGATACAAGTATGATAGTTTTCTCTGATTCTATGTCAGATCCTGCTTCCACTCTTTGCATTTGCTCATATACTGTCTCTCCTCAGGGAGGAATAATGTTATCAAGAGGTGATTCCTCTTTGTTGGTGATTGGTTCTTGAACATGATGTACTTTTGCAGTAGATGCTTCCTTCTTTTGATTGATGGGCTTCTCTTGATGTTGCTTTTGTTCTTGATATTCACGTTCTTTGCATATTGTCTCTGTTGATTCAAATAGTGCCTCCTACCATGAGTCCTCCTTGTATTTCTTCTTTGCCTTCCACTGAGGTTTTTGCTATTTTATTCGTGTCTTCCTTGGTGGTAGAGTGTGTTCATAGCCCAATCCCATTTTGTTTTTACAGAATTGTGAAGGAGGATCTAATGGTTCTGTGACACCTTCCTGACGTTTGTTGATAGGTCCTTTGCCATTGTATCCCATTTATTGCATGATCAAGTAGCCTTTTCCATATAGGTGTGTGGGTATAGCTACTCCCATAGTAGTCGATCTGTCTTCTTCCTCATCCTTGTATAGCCAACTAAGGATGTCCTTTTCCTTTGATTCATGTGCTAGAGTGCCTAGTTGGATAAATTTGCCATCAAACTTGGTGATGGGCTATGTTGCTTGATTTGTTGATGTTGTAGGTAATCCATGAGATTTAGGCTATGTTGGTAAGTTGGATAAAGACAAAGGTTCCAAAGAGTATTCTCCCATGAATTTCTCTTTGATTTTCATTTTCTGCTTGAAATCCATAGATAGTGATTTAGACTTTTCTTGCTGAAGATTTGGTGCTGAGGAACTTTGTTTTTCTCTATTATGTGCAACCAAGTTGTCTTGGGCTGCCCCCATAGCATTACAATGTTGAAATGGGTTATGATCTATTGATATAGAAATCTCTTGTCCATTGTAGGGGAACTTAACACACTGGTGATAAGTAGAAGGTACTACTTGCATTTCATGTATCCAAGCTCGACCCAATAAGATATTATATGTGAGGTCTATGTCTAAGACTTGGCACATAGTGTCCTTTTGTATTGGCCCTACTTGAATGGGAAACATTACTGTTCCTTTGGATGATCTTTTTTCATCATCATATGCTTTGATAGTGATCTTTTTGCATGGATCAATAGATTTCTCAGAGAAGCCTAATGCACAGATAAATTTGAAGGTACAGATATTTAGTCCAGCTCCTCCATCTATTAATACTATTTTGACTCGATGCTTGTAGACCAAGACTTCAATATGGAGTGGAGTATTGTGTGGATGGCTTAGTGAGATATTATCATGCTTAGAAAAGGTAAGGTTATGAGGCCCTATCATGTGAGCTACCATGGCTTGGAATTTTTCAGCATCCAGATCTTGAGGTACATTTGTTTCCAATAGTGCTTGTTCCAAGATGTCTTTGTATTTTGGCAAAAGTTTTAGCAACTCTAGTATAGATATTTGAGTAGGAGTTTTGCGCAGTTGACTAACTAGATCATATTGAATTTTGGGTATGGTGTTTGTTGTTGACGTATGCCCCTTCAAGACATATTTTTGAGCTTTGGTGGTTACATTGATAGATTCATGTTCATGCTTGTCTTTGATTGTAATGACTTTTACTTGATTGTCCTCAGCTGATATAGGATTGATGGTGTTATTGTATATGTGATTGATACAAGCTCCACGTGTATCGTTTGAGGTTGAAGCTCCATCCTTGTTGTAGTTTGGAAGAGGATTCTTGAAGGCTCCATGGTCACCATTTGTCTTGAGACCTTCGACTGTTAAATCGCCTCTATCAATCATGTCTTGAACAATATTTTTCAGTCTCATGCAATCATTTGTTTGATGACCTTTGTTTCGATGAAAATCACAAAAGTGTGAGTCATTCTACCAGTGTGGTTTGATTTGTGGTTCAAAGTTGTTGATTGCTGGTAAGGAGATGATTTCATTTACCAGGAGTTCTCTGAATGTTGACTCCAATGATTGCCCTAATGATGTGTAGACATGTTTTAGAAAGTTTATGGTGTTACCTCGTGAGTTTGTATTAGGTCCTTTATTGGTGTTATTGCTTTGGGTATTGTTTGTGTTGAGATGATCTTGATTGGTAGTCAGTGCATAAGTGTTAGTACCTTGGTTAGCACCTTTTGGATTCATTGTAGTTTGAGGATTTCCTAATAAAGCCAACACTAGTTGCTTGGATTTTACATCATTTGATTTGTTTCCTCCTTCATTTTCGGTGTTTTTGTTTCTAGTCCAGAATCTAGATTTGTTTAAGTTGTTGTTATTTTGGTTTTTGTAGTTGGATGAATTTGTTCCTTCTTTGAAGAATTTCAATGTTCCTTTCTTGACACATGCCTCCTCTACTTGGATGTCATTTTCAATCAATTTGGCAAAAGATGGTATGCATTAAAGTTTGAGTATGTAACTCATCTCACTATTCAAGTTGTCGATGAAAATTTCCATCTTTTCCTTTTCGGGCACATCTCGAGGATATCTCGAAACCATACATCACCAACATTGAAGGAATACCATGAATGTTTCACTATTTTTCTACTTGGTTTTACAAACATATAGCATAGTGATAGCATGTTGAATGTTGTAGGAATATTGAGTTATGGATTTGTTGACTAATTCATCAAATGATCTGACAGGAGGTGTGATTTTGGATAATCATTCCATTGTTTGTCCTCCCAAGCTTCTTGGGAATAACCTCATCAAATAGGTGTCATCATGGGAAAATTCAAGACTCGTGGTACAAAATTCCCAAACATGATCATGAGGATCGCTTTTCCCATCATATTTGTCAAATTTGGGAATATTTGAGTTTGGGGGAAAAGGTATCATGTTTAACCGTCTGTCAAAAGGATAAGGACAAATTTCAGTCAAGGAATACCATACTATTGTCCCTTGTTGCATGTCTTGCATTTGTCTTTGCAACATTTGCATTTGTTAAGTGAGAGCAATCAAAGGCGTATTTGTTTGCCAAGAGAAGAGTTGTTCCCTCACATTATTTCTAATCTTGAATGGTGTGTGTAAGGGTATGTTTTGTTCAGGGATATTTTTCTCAGGTAAATTTTGTTCCGGTAGATGTTGCTCAGGTATGTTTTGTTCAGGGTCATGTGCTTCCTCCTCTCTTTGTCATTCTTGATAATCATAATGTTGAAACCTCATTCTAAATATGTCAGTATCGAAGTCTTCAGGGAGTTTAACTCCTTTTCTTGTGAGCATGAGTAGGTATTTCTCTTTGTCATTTTCCATGAGTCTTTCCACAAGTTTTTGAAATCAAGCGCTTTCTTGACACTCTTGGAGGAGTTCCCCAGAAATTTTGGTGTCTTCTAGATTTGGACATTCAAAAGGATTTGATAATCTTCGATCCATGTTGGACTCTGGTTGTGTTTCGCATTGTTTGTTTCGTTGAGAGCGAGCAACAATGGGAATCTAGTAGAAACTTTCTATAACAAAGGGAACGAGCTCCTCTTCGATGTTTTTCTTAGCGGTTGGTGGTTCAAATCAAGGTATATCATAAGTGATGCACACTTTGGGGAAAAAGGTCGGATTGATCTTTCCTCCTTGATTTAGGCGTTGATTAAATGCTGATTTTTGATAGAATGCTATACTCCTCAATGGTTCCTTGTCAAATTCATTTGTTTTGTCTTGAAGATACAAGTGCATATGATGGAGGAATGTTCGATGAGATTTGAAGAGCTAGTGATTGATGTATAAAAATTTATTCCGTTTGGCAAGTTTCAGAGAACTAAGTTGTTGTATCCTCAACTTAGTGTTATGATAAATACTCTTTCTTCTCAAAATATGAGGATTAGTCATGCACAAGTGATTAATGGTTTCCTTTGCTTTGTTTTGGATTTGGTTAGCTTGTTTTGGAAACTCAAGTTTTACATTATCAAATGAAGGTTTAGATGCCCCCTCATGACAAAGTGTGTCAAATGATATGGAATAAGAGCTTTCCCAATATGAAAACTTGATTTGACAACTTGGAGTTTTAAAACAAGTATGTTTTGGATAAAAATTTGTTTGATTGAAGGACCTTTTGATACGTGTGATGATGTTTCTTGATTTTGATAGGAGAGATGTTCTTTATCTTGCTTCTAGTTTTCAGATTTTGACAACTTTGTTTTACAAAGAACTTGCCTTGGGAATAGTTTTCGATACTCTATTTTGATTCTATCTTTGAGGAATTTCAAGCTGAGGAAGGAAGGCTTCCTAAACTATTTTTAGAATTTTCAAAAATATCTTCTGTTTTGCCCCCTGTTTTCTCAATTTCTGCTATGCACTAAGCCAAAAACCCAATGCACTATTTAATTTCCTCCACACGCTAAGCTGCCCTCTATGACATGCTAACTGGTTGTTTTGAATTTATTTTGGTCTAAAAGTTCATGCACTAATATGGGTTGCTAATGCGTTAATTGCTGGTCTCTAGGCACTAATTCTTGATCCCCATGTGCTAAGTTGTTGCTTCAACGCACCAGAATGTTTCCAGAAAGTGCTAAGTTTAAACTGCTAATTTTGGATTTGATGACGCGCTAAATTTCACAATGAATGCACTAAAGTGGATCTCATGTGCGCTAAAATATGGTTTCTAAGCACTAAGATGTTGCTCTTACACATTAAACTGCCCTGATAGTTTGACTTGGTGGTTTTTCTACAAATTTTGAACTTTGTTTTTAATGATGATGGATGATTTTCTAAAATAATAAATGAAAGCACGACATAACCATTTTGCTTAGTCTAAATAATAAGTGTATGTTCTGCGAGGATGTGTTGAAATCCCCAATTTTTTAACAGGTTTCAGATACAACAAAATACACTTCATTCAGACTCTTTATTCAAGAGTCATAAGTAATACCACAGCCCACTAGTCTTGATACTCTGTCAGCTCAAATAGCCTTGTCACCCCTAGGGGGCGCCCGTTTTTTTGTCTTTTGCAAGAATTTAACCCAAAGTGAATTGCTTCACAATTGAGTAGTTATCTTGGGAGATATATGGTGAGCGATCTTGGGGGCGGATTCTTCCCCACCCTTGCATTATGATATTATAAATGTTTGGATACTGACTCGGCTCAAATTTTCTATGCTAAAGTTCGTAATCAGGCTTCCCATTCGACCTTCAGTGATAAACTCCCTTAGGAGGCTTCCAAACCTTTAGAACAAAGGCTTTACATATCTCAAGGATACTGGGGGAAGGCTAATCGCTGCATGCAACCATTTAAAAGGACTTTCATCACTTTCCACCTTTGATTATAGTGGGTTGGAATACTTGGTGTCAAAGTCATTTCCCACTTAGGTCATTCCCCTCACACCAGCCAAAGAATGGCTTTAAGAGTTTTTCAACCCGTCGAAAAGGTAGGCCTACTAAAGGATTTAATGCAATAAACACTGAAAGCGTAAGAGTGGTATGGCTTTTTGATCATCCAGTTAAGGGGAGAGCATATTCCTTCCACTTTCGCAACAAAGCAAACAAGTGTTCTTTTTAACCTTTTATTGCAATGATTTGGTAAAATCTATATGGAGATGTTGCTCCACAAAAAGCATGGTGTCCCTTTTATTTCCTCAAATCAGTGATTATCTAATCTAGGAAAAGAACCTAGTCAACAATGCAAAACTTTGATTGGGCGTCAACAAAATAAAATCGGCAAAAGGGGAAGAACTTCCCTCTTTAACTTGAGTAAAATAGGACAAGTGTGATTCTTTTACTTTGCAAAAATTGAAGTTGATCCTTTTATGCACCAAAGGATGGTGAAGTTATTTTTAAAGCTCTTTTTGCAAAAATATAAAGATTGTCTTATTCTTTTTAGAGCCCAAAAATGAAAAATTTTCTCCTAAGAAAGCAAGAAAGATTTCTTTGTTGTTCTTTTTATTTGCCCAAAATAAAGGCGAGTTCAATTTTATTTAAACAAGAAAATAAAGAAATTTGAATCTTAACTAACTTAGAAAAGTTAGTAAAATTTAAACTACTTTAATTCTATCCTAAATAGAATAGAGTCAAAACCTGCAATCAAAATGTTAGTAACCTGCTGAAAACTAGTCAATTAGTTAGCAAAAATGTGAGTTTCATGGACTTCCACAAGTCTAAATTTTGATTTCTATTACAAATTAATCTTTTTTTTTCTATCTGTGATGTGCTACAAAATTCACTGTAAGTGCTATAGAATAACTTGAATGCGCTATCGGATAGACCCGATGCGTTGTACTATTTTCCGAATACATTGTTCTATTAAGTTCCCACGCTGAGACCTATAGGAAAAATGTTAAAAATTATATGTGCTAAGGGATAGATTTTACACACTAGGAAATGAGTCCCACGTGCTGAACAGTGTACCAGATGCGCTATAATGTTAACCAGATGTGGTAAGGGATGTTCCCCACATGTCGATTTTTATTTCCCGCATACTTGCAAACGTGGTTAGATTGAAAAACCGATTTGATTAATGGGGTTATGCCCCACAATGGGTGCTAGAAATGTATGTGGGAAAAGCGGTTCAATGAAACTCAAATGAGAAAATGTTCAAAGGACTTGTCCACACACCCATGGGACTTCTTGGTGCAAGTTATGGAGTCATGAGGAATGACTCAACTTCCCAAGGTGGGTTCCATAGTTCTCTATCTCACAAGGTCCCTCAAACCAATGCCTTTTCTCTCAGATCACTGAGCAAAGTGACTTAGGGATGATGAATGCAAGAACGAGGGATGCTTTAGATTGATTTTAAGATGAATGCATCCTATTTATGCATGATTCTACAAATGAGTTAAACTAGATTATAAGATGACAAGGTTAGTATCAATACTATCCTAACATGATATACTTGTTATATGATTTAAGCTAATGATAATAGAAATGCTCTAAAATGCTTATTAGATTAATTCCTATTACAAAGAGAGGCTAGATGTATACTAAAATTGAGTATAAGTGCGATACTAAAAGCTTGGATATATGAAAATGGAGGAATAAGGGTTCTATTTATAGGAAAAATAGGGCAATGGATGGTCAAGATTGGAGGATCTAATCAAGGGTCGGGATTGAAAGTTATCAATCCATGTTTACGATTTCCACCAATAAAATGGTGACAATTGTCAATATAAGATTGTTTGAGAGGAGAGGTAAGAAGCATTAAATGCTTGATAAGACCTCATGGTTACCTTAGGAGGTAAGGGTTAAGGTTAGGTTAGGGTTATCCAATAGATAAATCTTTTACCCAAGGGATAAACTCTTGTGCAAAGGTTAAAGGGATAACCATGGTCAAAGAAATGAATGATTGATGAGACCCCTGGGTTAGATGAGGGTTAAGTTAGGAAAAAAGTCTCTAACCATGCCACTAAGGGTTAGTTAACCATTAATGGTTTGAAGACTTTGGGGATGAATTTGTAAGAGTCCTTCCAAATTTGGGGGTATTCAACAAGTTAGCTTGTTGAAGGCATAAAGGCTTTAATGCCTTTGGAAGACTTTACTCCAAATTTGAGAAGTGACCTCCTCAAATTTAGGGAAAGGGGATAATTGAAGGGTTTAGGCTAATTGATTAGGATTAGATAGGTTCTAGAAGAATTTAGGAAGAGGGTTAGGATGCAAGAGGGAGATGTAGGAAAATGCAAGTGGATGAGGGATAATAGGATTTAATTAAAATAAATTGCTTTATTTAAATTTGGTTGCAAATTGGGGATTTAAATAAATTAGATTTATTTAATTGGGGTGAACTATTTAATTAAATGTAAATTTAATTAAAAAGTAGAGAGAAGGGATTTAATTAAATAAAATTATTTATTCAATTAAATGATATAAAGGACTTGAGTGAATTTAAATAAATAAATTGAATAATTTATTTAATTAAATAGAAGAATGTGGATGATTTAATTAAATTAGATTTAACTAAATAGAGGAATGAGAATAAAATGAACATTAAATATTCATTTAGGAATATGGTCATTTTTATACATAAACAAGTAGTGTACTTGGCAGGGCATCTTAACTCCATTGAACGTTGTTGTCATTATCGTCTCACCACCTCACCTCTCCCTTGGACAGCTCACAAGCCACATTAGACAAGCCGTCAGCAATGACATTTCCACTTCTCCTAACATGGGAAATGCAAAAATCTTGAAAAGATTTTAATTTTAAACAGATTAGGGTGATGAACTTATTCAATTTCCAGCTCGGGGTGTCACCTTTCATAATAGCATTAACCACCACTTGGGAATCCCCCTCCAAGTGGAATTTTGAAGTCTTCATATTCACTGCCAAATCAATAGCTAACAAAGTCACTTGTACCTCTACATCATTGTTAGTACCATCTTGTAATCTTTTTGCACCTTTGAAGAGAACTTTCCCTTCATCATCATAGGCCACACATCCCACTCCTGAGGTGCCTGGATTACCCCTCGAAGCCCCATTGAAATGAATCTTAACCCAACCCTGCTCAAGTTTTGACCAAATCACCTCCTTTATACCTAGATATTTGCACAAAGGATTAACCCTAGGGAACCCATGAATGGGTCTGATCTAAATAAGAGGCCACCTGGATTGAATAAAACTATCTACCAAACCATACAAATGTTTCACAAAATTATGATTAACTGTCGTTGAAGAGACCACTTCAGACATAGCCCTCTCCACCCTGCCACCAACAATTCTACTTTATCCTTAAATACTCGCCTATTTTTGTCTTTCCATAATTTCTAGATAACAATGGAAGGCGATATCATCCATAAACTCAATAGGGTTGACTTCCTGTACTCTGAAAACCAACTTTTGAATAGGTCGATTACATTCTCTAGAAGAGGAGTCTGCCACCCCAATTTTCCTAATAAGAATTTCCACACACCCTAAGCCAAATCACATTGTAGTAGTAAGTGATCCAAAGATTCTTCCTTCTCTTTGCACATCACACACTGGAATGAGCCATTGAATCCCAATCTCATCATTCTATCTCCCATCAAAATTCTTCTTTTTAGAACCAACCAACCAAACACCCTAGCCTTAGGAAGACACTTAGAACTCCATAATAACTTTGAAGGCCACTCTGGTTGGATCTCTGCATTTTCAATGATATTATAGCCATTTTTGACTAAATAATTCCTTTATTTTGATCCACACCATTTGAGAACATCATCTTTCAGACCAAGTACTGGTGAGTAGTCTTTCAAAATTCTACTAAACACCAATTTTAGCTGAGATAGTGGTTACAAATCAACATCCTTCCACTTCCACTTGTCCACACTATTACATCATACTTTAATCAAATAATCCTTGACTTTTGAGCCCCAAAAAGCCTCAGACACCTGTTTGATTTGAGCTACCTCCCCCCTAAGAAACAGAGCTAGTATGTCATCCCATGAGTCCGTCCAAAAATTGGCTTTCTCCCCATTCCCCAATTACCATGCGATGTGGTATGTAATTACTTTCCTGCAAACAATAAAAAATTCCACACTGTGGATCCTCTCGAGGGGTCAGGAATTGTAAAGATTCTTTCTCTACCAATTGAGTCCAGATGCTTTATGTTTCAGGATTTGGACCCATTTTTGGTTTGTTTTTTCATACATCTGCCATATCAATTTTGCACCCATAGCTTCATTCAAAAAACACCACTTCCTCAAACCTGCACCTCCTGCTAATTTTGGTTGACACACTTTATCCCATGCAAGCAATGAAATTTTTCCTTTCTCACTCTTACCATTCCAAAAGAATTTCCTCATGAATTGATTGATACTTCTTACAATGTTGTTCGAGACTTTGAAACACATCATGGAATATATCGGCATGGTAGATAAAACTTATTTTAGCAACAATAACCTACCAGTCGATGTGAGCCATTTACACTTCCAACCATCTAATCTGTTAACACAACTATCCATAAGTCTATGCCACATATTCATCCTATTTGGACCCCCAAACAATGGGGTACCCAAGAATCTGCCCGAGAGTGAACCAACTTTGACACCCAAAATTCTAACTACTTCCCCCTGTTTTCTCACATCAGTATTAAAAAAGAAAATATCTAGTTTGTTCCAGTTAACTTGCTTCCCAGATGCTTCACAAAAAATTAAGTGTTTTTTTAATGACACGGGCTTCCTTTAGTGAGGCATCCCCAAAGAGGATTGTATCATCAACAAATTGTTAAATTTGTGACAGCATCAACACCAGCTTCAACAAGAACACCTTTCCACTTGCTCTCATGTCTCAACTGCTGAATAAATCTTCCTAGAGCCTCTGCCAACAAAATGAAGAGGAAGGGGGAGAGAGGATCCCCTTGCCTCAAACCTCGGGACACTTGAAAGAAACCTTGTGGGCTCCCCTTGACTAAGATAAATATCCACGACCCATCGATACATGCCTTCACCCAATTAATCCAATAAGAAGAGAAGCCAAACCTCTCAAGAACATGAAAAAGGAAATCTTGGTCCACCATATCATATGCTTTTCTAATATCCAATTTGATTAACATCCGCTCAACCTTTTCTTTCCTAATTGAATGAATAGCTTCATGTGCTATTATGATGCCTTCCACATTCGATCTTCCCGAAACAAAGCCACTTTGCTCCTCAAAAATTATAAAATTTAGGAGAGGCTTCCATCTATTCATAATAACTTTTGCAATCACCTTATATAACACATTGCAGAGAGAAATAGGTCTAAAGCCACCAAAGGAGACTGGTTTCTTGACTTTGAGGATCAAATCCAGAAATTATAATTCAATTCTTTTGCAACTCTTACATTAACCCTCGCCTCTTCGACCACCTACCAGACATCATGGCCTACCACATCCCAAAACTGTTGGTAAAAAAAAGTTGGAATCCTATCAAACTGCGAAGCCTTGTCTCCCACCATCGAAAAAACAACTTGTCTCACCTCTTCAAACAAGATGGGTTTACAAAGGATTTGGTTCTGGTTGTCGGAGATGACATGAGGAATATGTTCTAGAAGTGTGTCTTGGTGCCGAGAATCTAAACTCTGGTTCTTTGTAAGTAGTTCTGTGAAAAAATCAACTGCTTCCTTATTAATATCCTCCATCTTATCCAGTACAAAATTTTCTCTGTTCTTGATTGATGTCACCTTGTTCTGAGATCTCCTGACCTCAACCAAATTATGGAAAAACTTTGTATTTCTATCACATTCCTTTAACCAACCTTCTCGAGACTTTTGTTTCTAATACACCTCTTCTCTAGCCAGAATTTCATTGTATTTGGATTTAAGGATCTTTTCCTTATTGAAAGCTTCCATTGTCATACCCTGGTCCATAATAGCCATCTCTAGGTCTTTAAGCTTTGCCTCTACTTCATTTATGTTCACAAAGATATTCCCAAACTTAACCATGTTCTATTACTTTAGCTTCCCTTTAAGATGTTGCAATTTTTTAAAGAACTTGAAAGCCCATGATCCATGAACCATTGGTGCTTCCAACCACCAGGAGTTGATTAACTCTTTCAACATAGAGTCCCTAAACCACATTTTTTCAAATTTAAAGGGGCATCAAATCGGAGCACTATCTTGACATATAAAAATCTTAATAGAAAGATGATCAAAAGAAACCATCGGATTGACCCCCGCTTCAAAAATTAAGGGTTTAGAAGTCCAATTACCTCCCCAAAAAAATTGTCTTATTTCTCAGCAATGTGCTCCCTTCCAACTCTACAATTAGACCAAGTGAAGGCACCTTTGTTAGTATTTACTTCTTGCAAACCATTATCAGAAAAAAAAAACTTTTGGAAGCCCACTTGAGAAGCAGTCAGACCACATTTCCTCCTTTCTTATCTTCTGATTCCAAAATGACATTTTTAATCTCCCCCAAGCACCACCAAATCCTAAGCCAAAATGCTCAAAATCAAAAACACTTGTTTCCATGTTTGCAGTTGTAAATTAGCTCTTGTTGGACCATAGACATTAATCAAAAATAAGTTGTAGTTGATGTCATAAGAATGGATTTTGCACAATTGCCACGAGTGTGAATTTATAAGTTCATCCACCTAAATGAGAGTAGGGTTCCAAATGATACCAAGACCTCCAATAATTCAGGTATCCTTTAGCCTCCTCCAAACTCAACTTCATTTCTTGAAAGCAAATCAGATTCGGTTTCATCTGTTCAAGCCCATGCTTAATCAAGTGACGCTTGTCAAGGTCATTACAGCCCCTGACATTCCCACTTATGAGTTTCATTTTCATTCAGGAAGGGGGCCTCCCTTCCCTACTAAAAGATTGGATTGACCTTTAGCATTCCTGGCCATAAGAATCCGGATTATGTTAGGTTTCATTCCTCTGGACTTCTTTTCATTTATAGCAACTTTGTCAAGTTGGGAGTCAAGTTGATGGATGGTTTGACTCTCCAGAATTTCTTCTTCATCAAAATCTCCCCAATCCTCCTCATCATCTTCACATGCAATATCTTCTCCCCCTTCATCTAGCCCAGTCCTTGCTTCATTAAACAAGCTAGCACACTGCACCTGTTCTTTCAATCGGTTACATTCTACATGCCTAAGCATCTGAGAACCTTCAATACTCGCATCAAGTACATTGATAGCAGCTTCAACCTTGTTGAGGGCTTCTTCCACTAAGTGCATAGCATCCAGCTAGTTTGCAAACTTGTTCCCTCCTTCCTTGTCATCCATTTGTACATTTCCTATACTTTATCCTTTTTCCCCCTTCTCTGACACCACCAAAGAAGTTGAAGCCCCATTATCCAGTGTATGTGCCTGACCTGGCTCTTTATTCTCCCCGGCAAAATGTGCAACTCTATCTTCAAGTGAGGACTCAACAGACTTGCCCTTAGGGCCAATCAAACAGACATCCTCTGTGTCACCTTCCTTGTTGCACATCGAGCATTTTTCTAGTTGATCTTCAACCTCAATCTATTGTAGCCAACAACCTGCATTTGTATTTATTTCTAATCATGTCGGTAATGGGAATTAAGATTTCCAATCGATACAAATTCTGGCTTACGAACTAAAATCTTCCTTTTCAATAGCTTCATTCAATTTAAGATAAAACCTTAGTTTATTCCCAATCATTTGGAAATTCTCCTCGTTCCAATACTCCCTTGGAAGATTATAGAGGCGCAGCAAAATGAGAACCTCATCCACAAAGGCCTTAATGGGATTCAAATTTGGTTCCCAATCTCTGATGTATAAACCTCTGCCTCCCAAGAACAAAGGCCCATTATTTAGTACCCAATTCATATCTTTGTTATATTTCGTAATGATCAGAAAAAATGCGTTTGGCATCATCTTAATCTCCACATTGAAGGGACACTTCTCCTCAAACCATTTCTTAATACACCACACAACCAACCAGTCCCTGAAGCATTTCAGAAAAAAACAAAAACAAAAAAAAACCCTTTCTCTAAAAAATGAAGCTGAATCATTCCAACATTTGCAATCCAGAAAGAAAGACAAATTTTGGGATTCCACTAGTTTAGGTTTTATCTTTTCCATTGGATTCAATCTGGGGATCTTCTTCGGCCTCCATTCCTTTTCACGGATCTTCTTCCAATTTGTCTTAGCACTTGCCATGTTGGTACTACGATTATTAAAGTTGTTATGGTGATCACTTCTGGATTGGTGAAAGTCCTTTCTCCATCTACCATTTGTCCTATCATCTACACCAAGCCCCGACACTCTGTTTTGATCCTCCCAAGCCCACTTAGGTTTCATCCATGTTCTAAAACTTGGGTTTGCATACAATCTCAGCCTGTCATTCTACCCGAAGTCTCTGAATTCTCTAGGTAGCAGCCCCAATCTCCTGCGCATTGACATAGCCATTTTCTCCACCTTAACTATCTTACAAAATTTTCATTAAATAGTATATTAAATAATTAAATAATTAAATAAATTCAATTAGAAAACTTTAAATAAATATTATATTAAATAAGTACATTCAATTACAAAACTATTGATAGAATAAAATATAATTTTTTGAATTATTAAAAATTTAATAAAATTTAATAACCAACTAATATTTGAATATATAAAAAATTAATTAATTAAATAATTAGTGAACTACTATCTAAGTAGTTAATAAATTAATTTTTAAATATGAAATACCATAGTAATATAATAGTTTAATATAATTTAAAAAAAATAATATACGAAATACAATATTGTATTAAATACATTAAATTACAAAACTTTGAATAAATATAATCACTTTAATCATAATATTATATAATTATATAATGTTATATTAATTAAAGTATGTTTTAATATTTAACTTTAGTATTTAATATAATTTTATATAATATAATATATTATATTATCATAAAATATAATATACAATTTTCAACTATAAAAATTTAATAAATTAAATCAATTAAATTAAAAATAAATATGCCAATACATGAATAATAGAATAATTTATGTTCAATTCACAATTCATTAATAATTAAATAATACAATGAATGTTTGATAAATTAATTAATTCAAAAAATATTAAATATAAAATTATAAACAATATTATTAATAATTCGTTAATTTTATTTGCATTTGTACTACAACTTATTTTCTTCTCTAATGGGAGGATTGAAGTCCATATTAGTGATAGTGTTAAAATTGTATTTTCATATTGCCATAATTAGTAGAAAAGAAGATTCAAAATTTTACTATTTACTAAAAAAATAGTAAAATTTACTATATTGGGTAAGTGAACCAAGATGGTGTGCAAAAACATGGACACCCTCTAAAAAAATTGTCTAAAAACTACTAACGCGAACAGGTTACTTTTAAATTTAAATAACTCATTCATATTAAGGCTCGTATAACTAAACCTAAATCCAAGCCAAAATGCGTTCGCATTTTTAAAAATTTAAAACACGTACGTCTTTTGCTTACATAAAGTTAGATTAGCAATATGGACTTGTATGCAATTCATTTAGCATTCCCTTAGTTTTTTCAGCAGGATATACACATAAAATGTAACATTTAAGTATAAGAAAGATAAATTTTTATCTTTCTTATACTTTAAGTTATATTTTATTTATATATTTTTAGGATGTTTGAGAGTGGTTTCAGATATCTAAGAGTCATAATGTAGATTCTAGATTTTAGGAGATCGTACAATTTTTCAGACAATCAAATTTCAGTAATCAGTGGGCTTGTATCATTATTCAATTTCTATATATCTATCTGACAATCTTTGTCTCCCCTAAGATCTAGACCTATCTATTTTCCTATCTCTCTCATCCTCCCTTCACCTCTCTCAATCTCACTTTCTCCTCTCTCCCCAAGATTTAGATCTTATAATTTCTCAAACATAATCAAATTTCAGTAATCACTAAGCTCTCTCTCTCTCTCTCTCTCTCTCTCTCTCTCTCTCTCTCTCTCTCTCTCTCTCTCTCTCTCTCTCTCTCTCTCTCTATCTATCTATCTATCTATCTGTCTGTCTATTTGCCTACATCTCTAAACCTATCAATTCCCCTCTCCCCTTCTCTCCCCCATCTCTCTCCCCCATCTCTCTCTCTCTCTCTCTCTCTCTCTCTCTCTCTCTCTCTCTCTCTCTCTCTCTCCCCCATCTCTCTATCTCACTCTCTCCTCTCCTCCAATATTTACACCTCTCTCTCTCTCTCTCTCTCTCTCTCTCTCTCTCTCTCTCTCTCTCTCTCTCTCTCTCTCTCTCTCTCTCTCTCTCTCTTTACTTCTCTATCTCCCTTCTCTCTCTCTCTCTACATACCTCTTCTTTCCATCCTCCCTAGCTCTATTCATCTTCATAAATATTTCTCTCTACTTTTGTCTTTCTCACTTCCTCCCTCCCTCCTTCCCTATCTATTTTTATTTATCTCACACACTTTATCTTCCCTCTCCTTCTCTCTACCTACCTCTCTTTTCATCCCTCACTACTTTTAACTCTCCTAACTCTCTACCTCCTTCCCTTCATACTACTCTCTCTCTCTCTCTAAATATTTCCTCCACTTCTATCTATGTAACCTCTCTATATATCTCTCCACTTTGCATCTCTATCTATCTATCTATCTAGGTATTTAGATAAATATTTTATAGGAGGAATACAAAAAGGTAGGTAGATATAGATAAGTAGAGAGAAATGAAAAGAGAGAGAGGGAGAGAGGGGGGGAGAGAGATTTCGGTTGAGAAAAAGGTAATGGAGAGAGAGAGAGAGAGAGAGAGAGAGAGAGAGTGGGAAGAGAGTTAGATTGATAGAATTAGTAAGGGAAGGTTTGGGAGATAGAAGAAAACATAGAAATAGAGGTATTGTAGGGAGGGATATATATATATAGCGCGCGAGAGAGAGAGAGAGAGAGAGAGAGAGAGAGAGAGAGAGAGAGAGAGAGTGATAAGTTGAGAGGAGGAAATAGATAGAGGTGGAGAGGGAAGGAGATAGATAGAGATAGGTGATATATACAAAAGTGGAGGGGAGACTTGGAGTGAGGGAGAGAAGGAGAGGTATTTAAAGAGATTTCTTGGGTAGATAAAGATAAGTAGCTAGAGAGAGAGTATGGAGATGTAAGGAGGGAGGGAGAGAGATAAAGGGAGAGAGAGAGAGAGAGAAAGAGAGAGAGAGAGAGTTGAGATAAATAGTAGAATGGAGGGAAGGAGGTATAGAATTAGGGGAGATAAAAGTAGATAGGGATGGAAAGAGAGGTAGGTAGAGAGAGGGAGAGGGGAGATATAGAGAATTGGAGGGAAGATAGATACCCACAGAGAGAGAAGAGATAAATATATAAAGGGAGAGGTGAGATAGAGAGTATATATATGTGGGTAATTTATAGAGAGGTGGAGTAAAGAGTACCACTCCTTCCCTCTCCTTTCTTTGAATACCTCTCCTTCTCTCGCTCACTCCAACTCTCCCCTCCACTTTTGTATATCTTACTTGCATCTATATCCTTCCCTCTCCACCTCTCTTTATCTATTCCCCCCCTCTAAACTTATCACTATCTCCCCTCTTCCTCTCTCTCTTCCTCTTTATCTATTTATACATCCCTCCCTCCTTCCCTCCACCTCTCTACTTACCCCTTAGGACACCATATGACCCCTTTTAACATCCTAGTACACGACATGGCCCCTTAGGACACCATATGACTCCTAAGGATAATATGATATCCTAAAGGGTCGCATGGTGTCCTAAGGGGTCATATGGTGTTCTAACACGTGTTTCCCCTTAGGACCTCATATAATCTCTCAAGACACCATATGACCCTTTTTAACATCCTAGTATGTACAACATGACCCCATAGGACACCATATGACCCCTTAAGAAAATATGATGTCCTAAGGGGTTATATAGTGTCTTAAGGGGTCATATGGTGTTCTAACACGTGTGGCCCCTTAGGACCCCATATGACCCCTCAAGACACCATAAGACCCTTTTTCACATCCTAGTGTTACAAGTGTAGTTGTTGTTGCACCAAAAGATCGACATGTTAATGTATGATACAACCACTAGACTTATAGAATCCACAGGAGGTGGTTAAGCCATGTCATAAACCCAAGAAATATGTTGCACAAGACAAGGAGACCAAGGGCACACACCTTGCAACAATCCCCCCAGCGCAAGTGAGAGGTTTGAACCTATGACCAAGCTCTGATACCACTTGTTACAAGTGTGGTTATCAATGCACCAAAATATCGACCTGTTAATACCTAATACAACCACTAGACTTATAGAATCCACATGAGGTGATTAAGCCATGTCACAAACCCAAGCGTTGCATAGCACAACCCTAAGAGACCAAGGTCCCAAACCTTGTGACACTTGGTATGTACGACATAACCCCTTAGGATGCCATATGAGCCCCAAGGACACAATATGGTGTTCTAACATGTGTGGCCCCTTAGGACCCCATATGACCCCTTACGACACCATATAACCCGTTAGGACCATATGATGTCCTAATGGGTCATATGGTGTCCTAAAGGGTCATATGGTGTTCTAAGACATGTGTCCCCCTTAGGACCCCATATAACCCCTAGTGACACCATATGACCCCTTAGGAAACCATATGACCCCTAACGCCACCATATGACCCCTTAGGACACTATATGACCCCTCAGGTCACTATATGGCCCCCTAGGTAACTATATGACCCCTTAAGACACCATATGACCCATTTTAACATCCTAGTACACGACATGACCCTTTAAGATACCATATGAACCCTTAGGACACCATATTACCTCTTAGGACAATATGATGTCCTAAGGGGTCATATGGTCTCTTAACACATGTGTGGCCCCTTAGGGCCCCATATGATCCCTAACGACACCATATAACCCCTTAGGACCCCATATGACCCCTAATGATACCATATGACCCCTTAGGACACCATATGACTCCTCAGGACACCATATGACCCCTTTTAACATCCTAGTACATGACATGACCCCTTAGGACACCATATGACCCCTTAAAACACCATATCAACCCTTAGAAAAATATGATGTCATAAGGAGTCATATAGTGTTCTAACACATGTGTGGCCCCTTAAGATACCATATGACACCTTAGGACAATATATGACCCCTCAGGACACCATATGATCCCTTAGGACTCTATATGACCCCTTAGGACACCATATGATTCCTTTTAACATCTGAATACACAACATGACCCCTTAGAACACCTTATTACCCCTTAGGACACCATCTAACCCCTTACGACAATATGATTTCGTAAGGGGTCATATGGTATTCTAACACGTGTGGACCCTTAGAACCCCATATGACCCCTAACGATACCATATGACCCCTCAAGAAACCATATGATCCTTAATGACACCATATGATCCCTTAAGATACTATATGACCCCTCAAGACACCATATGACTCATTAGAATAGCGTATGACCCATAATGACACCATATGACCCCTAATGACACCATATGACCCCTAACGACACTATATCACCTCTTTGAACATCCTAATACATGATATGGACCCTTAGGATAACATATGACCCCTCAAGACACCATATGATGTCCTAAGGGGTCATATGGTGTTCTAACACACGTGTGGCCCTTTAGGACCCCATATGACCCTTTAGGAGCCCATATGACCACTAACAATACCATATGACCCTTTAAGAGCCCATATGAACCCTAATGACATCATATGACCCCTTAGGACACCATATGACACCTAAAA